>NW_026623563.1:68868-118979 GCF_030028575.1 Malurus melanocephalus
TGAAGTGAATCCTTGATCCTTTTGTTTGTCCTGGGTTCTGCAGAGCCTTTGCAAGGGGATTTTTCCCCTAACTGGGCTGTGGGGACGGGGTCATCCCTGCTGTACAGCAAGGAGGGAATCTCTGCCTCTTCGAGCACAGCCTTTAGTGCAATAAATCCTGATTCTGCCATGGAGATGTTGATGGTTTGTAACTTACCTGATGTCTAAWTTTATTCTAAAATAAAWAAATAAATTAATAAAACAACTTTTTGACTGTGGGGTGTGCAAATCCCACAAATGACCGAGCTGCACTGTTTCCTTGAAGGACATCACAATTTCTCTCCCTTGGCTGCACAGAATCAGTTTTGAGTGTCCTGAGGATGGCAGGTCCTCCCAGAAAGCTGTTTTAGATGATCTAAAAATCAACTGCCCAAAGAATGGGTGCCCATGAGCATCAGWGCCCCAGAAGGCACCATACCCAAACTATATTCAAACCATACCCAAACCATATTCAAACAATATTCATCCCATGTTCAAACCTGGGTCAGGCTGGTAAATTTTGACTCTGCTGGACCACTCAGCCCCAACTCCACTGCAGCCAGGGAGAACTGTATTCTTCTGGATTTTCCCCATCAATATTTTCTGTCAGTTCCCCTTCACAGTGGACTGACCCTTCTGCTGTTCACTCACAAACCAGGCACACAATTTTTTGTCAAGATGTAGGACTGGGAGGCTCCTTCCTCAATCAGAACCTYTTCCCACTGGTCCATAACCTTGTCTGACAGAGCTGGGAGCTCTTTTCACCCCTGGACACCCTCTGTGGGTTGTMCATATGGCTGGGCTRGAAAYTGCCTGGGCTCTCTGGGTTACCCTRTTAATCCTTCTCCCTGCACACAYGACATTTCTKCTCRTAGAAACACCAGAAATGGTGTTTTCTGTTGTTTTGCACCCTTTCCCCAGCAAGTATTTAAAACAAAAACCCAACAAGTCACCAATGGATTGACTTGATGGCAGAAAAAGCTGAAATGGAAAATAAAAAGGRAAGAAGGTGAATTTAATGATGTGGATGAAAATACCATGGGATGGTGTGCTGGAATAAATCACTGGTGCCATAAGAAGAAGGGGTTCTTCTGCCTGGTGTTGTAGCAAATAAGATGTCTGGAACAGGCAATATAGGAGGCTTTTAAATTAAAATTGATTAGGCCATCTATCTCCATTGATAAATGGCACTGAAATCCTATAGGCAAAATCATCCTAAGGATGCTCCTAAATTTTGTGCCTTTGCTCATCTTCAAGTTCCTGTGGGCATTTATATGACTTGTGTGGGGGGGGAAAAAAAAAACTTGAAAAATCAGAGTTTTCTGATTTTCAGTTATGGTTACAACATCAGAAACTGCAAAGAAACCTGGATATTTCTGTGTTCCCAGATGTACTGCTTGGTTATTAGTCATGATTAGTCATTTTCTCAGTCGTTAAGTCACTTTAAAGATCTTTCCTCAATTGTAGATTCTATTAAATCTCCACTTAYTTACTCATTGCAATCCATCAGTCATTCCAACCATGAGAAGTTACAAAAAAGAAAAAAAAAATAGTACAGCAGAAGGGTTACTCCAGATTTGGCTTCAGTTAAACGAGTAAAGCTACACCGAAAGTATTTTACGTGACATGTGCAATGTCTGAGTTAGTGCACATTGTTTGCATGTCCAGAAGAACAAAGTTTCATTAAAAGAGATTTCTGGGGGAAGTACAGCTCACTGAGATGACCACTAATGTACAAAGGCATTTAAAACTCCATATTTTACCTCATTATAGCTGATGAATAAACACAAAGAGCAGCCTCTAAACCATTTTTAATTCTACAAGAGGAAGCTGCAGGCAATGAATAGAAGCTTTGTGATCATCATTTGTGAAACTGCAGATAAATAGGCAAGCAGCTTCCCAGGTAGATCATAAGTCACTAAAATATATTAATGTCTTGGCTGCAGCAGTGGTGCAACATCCTGACAGGGCCTCTGGACGTGTCTGTAGCAGAAATCCCAAACAGCCCAGCTCAGAAGAGGCCATTATTTAAATAGCTGTCTCATTTCGTGTAATTTCGAGTTCAATGGTGCGGCAATTCTGCAGTATTAGATGTGCTGAATGATTATTAAAATCACACCTATTCAAGATTAACTATGAATTAATTATGAGAGGAATTCAGAATTTCAGATACCTTCTGAGATAGACTCGGGGGCAAGGGTAGGGTAAGTGTCAAAATCTGGCACAGGCTTAAGCKGATACGAATCTTTCCCGGCATGTTTTCCTCTTCATCTCGGCAGCTCTGCAGGACAGGTGATTTTGTGAACCCCAGATGTGTGTGAGGGACACATGCAGCAAGCCAGGAGTCCTGCCCTGGCTGTGTTTTTACATGTAGGAAGCCAGGAGTCCTGTCCTGAGTGTGTTTTTACATGTAGGAAGCCAGGAGTCCTGTCCTGGGTGTGTTTTTATCTCCCTCGATGAGGAAGGGGGTCCAGATGAATTCAGCTACAGAGAATGACATCTCCATGGATCCAGGGTGAGACCCCACGGGGAAAATCTGGAGCACTCAAACCCTGAAGGAGATCACCAGCTCACTGTGGGATGGACACCTTGRTGTGCCATCCAACACGAGTTTGCAGAGCGAATTGCAGGGAATCTGGTGAGGGTTCAGGTGTTGAGTTGAACTTCACAGATGGAGCAGATCAGCAGTGAGCATTATACCACAACCAGYTCCTCCAGCCCCCTCTGGTCCTCCTCTTCACCTCCCGGCTCTCCTGGGACTCCCCTCTGCTCGCAGCTCCATGCAGGTGACACTCAGGCACTGTGGAGGAGGGAGATTGGGCAGAATGCTGGGCACAGCAAAGGGTGGAACAGCTCCAGATGTGTCTGTGCACTGCAAAGAAGGACAAATCCCTCACATTTTTCTACAGAAGGCTGTAAGGAGGTGGCCACTAAAGCTCAGAGAGGCTCAGAGCAGGGGCCTCTGCTGGCCTCTGCAGTGTGAGGGCCWTCAGCCATTTCTCCTGAAGGAAAAGCTCCTTGGTGCCTCTGCACCGTGCCCTGGGGCCAGGGAGGGAAAGGGAAGCTGCAGGTGTTGGTGACACTTTGGTGACAGTGTCCTTGGCTGCTGGCAGTGACTCAGCTCTGCAGCTCCTCATGGGCAGTGAGATCTCTGCTGTGTCTCCATTCTGTCCCAGTTCCCCAGCATGACAAAGGATGGGGTGAGCTCTGGAGAGCAGAGGACAGTGGGTTAAAGGCTGGACACTCCTTCCCTTGGGAGCTGARCAGCTCTGGAGAGATCTGAAGTGATGAAACCCTTTTCAGGTTGACTTCACCCCCAAAATAATTTCTGAAGTTGCAAGATCTTGGGGAGASAATGGTCACATTATCAAAATTCCCTCATGGATTGAAGTTGAAGCCTTTCCCTTTCCAAGAAAAGTCAGTGGCAGGGCTGTTAAAATCACGAGAGCCAGCCCAGACTTTACCATCCAAAAMCATCTTCCAGCTGGCAGGAATTTATTCTTGGACCCAACGTGTCACCCCCTGATGTCCCCACCCTCGGCATGGGTGACCTCAGGGGAATCCAGCTGTGAGCAGGCTGAGATTTTCCATCGCTGTCCTTCCTCTTGTTGCTGTCCTGATCTTCCTCAGCCCCTTGGGAGCGTGGGGAGGTTTGGGGCAGCACAGAGGATGTGCAAACCCACAGCAGTGTCTGCAGGATGGAGAGCAAATGTGATAAGGACACCCACACACGGCATTTTAAAGGGAAATGGGCTGGCCCTAAGCAAAGACCATCACACTGGAGACATGCAGCAATTCAAATTGCAATCACTACTGTTTTATCAGGATTTTTTTTCYATCCCCACTAGTGAAATGGCTCTGAAAGAAGCCCAGCTGGAGGTGCATAYACTGTATTTTCTCATTAGAGCTTGGCTGTCCCTTCCATCTCCTCCTTGCTRTTTCAAACTGTCTCCTAAGCAAAAYGYGAAGCCACCAGCGTTCCAGTGGGTTCAGCATTTGGCAGAATGAATTTGTTCACTGCTAATTAAAACAAAAGATTTCTGAGGCGCTTTGCACTTTGGTTTATTAGTTTTCCTGTGTGATAGCAAATCGGAGCCCTTGTTACACTGTCAGCAGAACTATTATTATTATTATTATTTATTATTTACAGTACAACTTGTGACTCACTTCCTATGTTGGTGGATCTTTCACCATCTGTTAAAAAAAATAATAGCAGTCATTTTCTGAAATATTATTCTAATCCAAATGTTAAAATAGAACCATATGAAGCCAATTAAATAGAGTGTGCGTTGTTAATCTGAGTTACTTCAGCTCAGCTAAAGAAAAAGGAAAAAAAATATAAAAGGATTGAGATTGCAAAGCAAAGATGCAGACTTCAGAAATCTGTGGAGATTCTGCCAGCATTCTCCTGGAATTTTAAATTTCAAGAGGAAAAAAAAGTAAAAATGTCATCCTGTGAGCTAAGTTTAGGAGCAGACATGGATCCAAATCTGGATGTAAAATTGCAACTCCAGACCAGGCTTTATGTGAATCCTTAAAAGATCAGAAAACTTCAGTTTAAATCCCTTTAATATTTAGTGCTCTTAGCTGTTTTTGCTCTTACTCGGGGTGAAATCAAGAATACTTGATCTGGTTTGGTTGCCTCCACCTGCGGGTTTGATGTGAGTTGTGTCTCATTATCGTGCAGCTCYCGGTGGTGCCTCTGAAGATGCTGCAGAGGCCATGGGAGATGGAGCCAAGCAGAGCTGAGGAGATGGTGCCTGGTGGCCAGGCTGTCCTGGGCATGGGGTCAGTGCCAGCTCTGCCTCAAACAACACCTGCCAGGCACTCCTGGGGCTCAGATCCCAGAGTTTTACCTGATTTCATACCAAAATCCTTTATTTTTCGTGATATCTCAGGGCACAGTGTGCACTGCGGCTCTTGTTTAACTCAGTTTGGGTGAAACTTTGCAAACACCGAGCCTGGAGGTGAGAGATGTGAGTTTGAGGGATATTGGGGGACTCAATACCCCTCACCCCACCCATCCTGTGTCCCAGGGAAATCAGACCACTGACCATTTGAGTAATTTTCTAAAAGAGGGGAATTAAGGTGAGATATCAGGAAGAAATTCTTGGCTCTGAGGGTGGGGAGGCCCTGGCACAAGTTGCTCAGAGAAGCTGTGGCTGCCCCATCCATGTCCAAGGGCAGGTTGGATGGGGTTTGGAGAGYCTGGGGTAGTTGGAGATGTCCCTGCCCACAGCAGGGAGTTRGAAACAAGGGGATATTTRAAGTTCCTTTCACCCAAACCCTTCTGTGATTCTMTGTTTGACTTTCTCTGCCAACAMCCAGAGGAAACTCCAACAATTACAACCCAAACACCTCCCCAAAGTGCTCAGCATCAGAGATGCAGGAAAAWTGAGCTTTCTTAAAAGGCTTTTTCATCGTTTTTCAGGTGAAGATGGAAAGGCTCCTTGAAAACCAATCTCCAAAGCTCCACCCTTGGTTTTTTGGCTGAGGATTGAGGCAGCCAAGGTGGGGATGCAGCAGCACTCTCCGATTCGGGGGCTGGATCGGGGTTTTGCCCCATCCCTGCAGCAGGAGCTGTGTGACACTGCCAAGCAGCGCTCCTGGCTGCAGTCATTGCCATTCCCCGAGCAGCGTTGTTTACACAGGCTGCACGAATGCAAATCAGCGTGAGGAAGCGCCGGAGCCAGCGAGGTGTGCAGCAGGAACAGGCTGCCGGGATTGGTTTTAGTAATGTAGTGTTAACACAGCCACACATGGCTACACACACTTTCATCCCCAAGTGAGGGAGAGGGCCGGGGAACACTCATTACCTGGGACACTGGCCGAGTCCTTGTACCTTGACAAGAGATAAAAAATAAAAATGGACTTCATTATCACAGCCTGCCTGTCAGTCAGCTGCTGCTGCTGCACTGAGCCTTTCTTGGTTCCCATCAGCGCTGGCCGGGTGTGGGGAAGGATGAGGAGCAGGGAGATCCAGGAGCAGCAGCAGGGAGCTGTCCCCATGCCSTGCAGCACCCAGACATTCCAGAATAGCCTGCCAGGAGGGGCTGGGGCTGGGAAATGAGTGCCATGAACAGAGGAGGAGGGTGTCTGCTCCTTCTGCTGGGCAAGGGACGCCCAGTGGGTGACACCGGGGTCCTCCAGACTCCTTGGGTGGTGTCAGAGGGTGGCATCAACCAGTTGTCCCCTAAGCATCCACCACCTGAATCCATCACTTCTGCTTTGCAAAGGCCTGAGCCAAAATTTTCTGATATTTAGGCACCAAATTGTCCCCTTTAGGGATCCCTGAAATCTCTTCGGAGGTCTTTAGGGCTACTCCCCGCTACTTTTTTCTTTTTAATTATTTTTTGTCAGTAAAATGGGGTTAATGATGCCTCAAAGCAGGTTTACCAATGTGCTGCCAGGATCTCTTGAGTGGCAGTGACCTTTTATTTAACCCATCAGCATCAACCTGTCTTTCATCCCATCACCGTGAATCCTCAGGAGGCTGCGCWGGCAATTCGCTCTTTCTTATCCACAGTGCAATAAAACAATAATAATAAAAATTATTAAAACAAGTTCCTTGCTAGTTTATGGTAATTAAAAGCAATAAATATTTCTGCATGCAATACCATAGACCTTGACTCATCGGTGGGTCAATACTGCTTTCCTGGCAAGGCTGGGTAATAAATCTTTATTCCTTTTTGAATGGAAATAAGGATGGGATTTTATTCATGAATTCTGTGACCCGTTGAAGTGACATTTTCAAAACAAACACTCCAGAAATGAGGAGTTTTCTCTGCAGAGTGGGTTAATCTGCTCTCTTCTCAGCGTGTCTCTTTCATACTGATGATTTGCCCGATGCCTTTTTAATCCCAGCAGCAACTTCTCAGTGAGAAGGAAGAAAACTGAAAATAAAGCAAAGTAGCTGGGTGAGGGCTGAGCTGCCTGTGCTGGGCAGGGGCACAGGGGTGGAGAGGATGGCCTGGAAGGGCTCTCTGAAGTTGGCACTCGCTGGGCACAGCTGGGGCTGCACATCCACGCTCCGGTCACTGACCGGGGGCTGCCTTGAATTTCCTCTGCCCCCAGAGCTCCTGGCACTGCCTGGAGGGTGCTGCTCTGAGCCCAGAGCTCTCTGTGCAGCTCTGAACCGCATCATTTGTGTGATCTCACTCTGCAGAGTGGGGTTTGTGAAACAAACGGGCAACGTGGAGCTGGAGAATTCCCAGAGAGTCCTGACAGCACCAGGCAGGCGCTGCGATGGAGACTCTGGGGGGTTTTTCTCTCTCTCTCTTTTTCTCTCTCCTCTTTCTTTGGAGGAGCCTAAACATGGCAAGAGATCTCCAGCAGAATGGAGTAATTGCCAGCTGATCCTCTGCTTGTCATTTTACATGGGCATGGAGGGACAGGACAAGGGGGAATGGTTTGAAACTGCCAGAGGACAGGGTTGGATGGGGTATTGGGAAGAAATTCCTCCCTGGGAGGGTGGGCAGGCCCTGGCACAGGGTGCCCAGAGAAGCTGTGGCTGCCCCTGGATCCCTGGCAGTGCCCAAGGCCAGGCTGGACATTGGGGCTGAGAGCAGCCTGGGACAGTGGAAGTTGTTCCTGCCCATGGCAGGGGTGGGATGGGATGGGATGGGATGGAATGGGATGAGTTTTAAGGTCCCTTCCAAAGGGACCAAGCTGTTCTGTATCTCTATGATTAAACTGTGCTCTCAGATGTATTCAGGACCAGGTCTGCACAGCAGGTTTGGTGTGAGGGCTGTAGCTGCTGTCTGCAGTGGAGTGGCAGGGAGGAAGGAAGAGCTTTCCCCTCTGTGGAACCCATGGATSAGTGACATTTCTCATCAGCAGGCTCCTTTCCCACTGAACTTGTTTTTTTCCTGAGGTCAGCTGCCATTTCCGCCAATAAGACATCCCTCCAAGAGAGGCAGTTCGGCCCAATTTGCCATTTCCCAGGCCAAAATTCAGAGCTCACTGCTGTCCTGGGAGCTGCCAGCCCATCCAGTGTGTGCAGCTCCCACAGAAGGCTCCTGTCCACCTCCTGCTCGTCCCCTGCCATCCTCACCGCTGCTGTGTCAGCCCAGAGGAGAGGCTGTGACAGCTGAGCCAGCTCTGCCCATGCCTTTTTGGGGAAATATTCCTCAATCCCTGCCTGCCTGCCAGCAGAGGCTTTATCAACATCCCCTGCTGAAGATGGATGGGGGTGGAAGCTGTTTTTATTAAAAAGATGGGCCAAGGGGGTTCATCCCTCCCAGAAAACCCAGCCAGGGGTTGGGAGCAGCTCTGCCCTCACTCCCTTCTCCCGCAGCAGCATTTCCTTCATCTTGCTGGGTATGAAGCACATTCAGGCCTCATAGAGAGGAAATTGGAAATATTTGGAGCTCCTGCAGTGGGCAGAAGGGTTCAGAGCCTCGGTGATCAGCCCAGAATCCCTTTTATGGGACAGGGCTGTTGGCTGGTGACCCTCATCTGAGCTGACACGTGAAACAAAGGAGACCGGAGTGGAACAACACTTCCCCCTTACATTCAGAGCACAAAAGTGGCAGGAGCACTCACCAAGATTAATTTGAGTTATTTTAATTATGATTCTCTCCTCTCTCTCTCTCCCTTTTCCCTCCTCCTCTCTCACACACGCTGTCTGGACAGGGAGCTGCAGGTTTTCTTCCACTTAGGATTAATTAAAAAGGAAAAGTCAATAAGTTTCTCAGCAATTACTGTCTTTTCCATTTGGTCATTTGAGACAGTAAGGGGCTCAGAAATTGAATTTCAAGACGRGAAAATCATGCCTCATGGATCCTAGCACAAGGATCTTGGTGGGAGGAATATCTGCATTTTCCTCAGCCTGCCACCATGGCTGGGAGAGAGCAAAATGCAGCACAGGTGGGAGTCTGGAGGTGATAATGACAAACTTTGACTGCCCTGGGTTTTATTGATGTTTTCTTTACCAGATAAGGTGGCTGGACATTATCACAGCTCTAATCCAAAGCCCTCATCYATAGTCCTTGTAAATCAATGGAAATCTTTCTGCTGGCACCAGGGATCTTCTGATCAGACTTCACCTGCAAACACAAACACAACAAATTTAATCCAGCTGCAGGGTACAGCTGCTTCCCCGATTTCTGCTGCGGATCTCAGCCCTTGGTGCTTTGTTTTGAGACTGTGTAAGGATGGTAAAACACACCAGGGGTTTTCATTTCTGGTTTCTTGGAAAATACCAGAGCTGGAATGGAGAAGGGGAGCAAATCCAGAAGGTGGGAAAGGAAGTAAAATAAGCAGAGGCTAAAAGAAAGTAAAAGAGGAGGGAAAAGTTAGAAAAGAAATCAAGGAGCTGCCTCACTTGGTTTTGATTTGCAGTGGGGCTACACCATAGAGCAGTGAGTGCAGATCCATTCCCTCTCCTTTCAGGCTTAACTCAGCAGAAGCACAACTTCTGGTTTATTTTCACATTCCCGTGGAGTTGTTTTCTGCCACTATTTCTCAGAATGAAAAAGCAGAAAAATGAGGAAAAAAAGCCCCAACCTCCCCAACTCGGTGCGTGCTCTTTTGCTAACAAACCCAGTTTGCCCCAGAGGCCCTGCTGGGTGTGAGTGATGCTCCCTGCAGCTTTGTTTAGGAAAGTTCCATTTGCTTCTCCCTCAGCGAGGCCATTAACAGCCTTTTCCCACAAGTGCAGAGTCTCCTTTTGTTTACCTGAAATTGCTGGGGAACAAAATAAATCCACATTCAACGAGTAAATAAATAAATGAATAGATAAAAGRGGGGAGGATCAAAGAGAGTGTTCTGCTGGGGGGAAAAAAAATACAATTCCAAAGAAATCAAGCTGAAACTTGGGAGGYTGGGGGGCTCCCACAGGGCTCTCTGCAGCTCCTGGCCCGTGTGAGCCTGGCTCCCAGCAAGAATGATTGCACTGTCACCACAAACAGCATGTAAAAAATTGTGCCTSGTTTTATTAGCTGGAAAACAGTGTTTAATGCTGCTGGAGCTGCAGCTCGGGGTAAACGATGGAAGTTTCCTCTTGGAAAACTGTCGGGGCCRGTAATGACATCATTTCTCTGTGAGTTTGATCCGCACAGGGCTGGGTTTGCTCTCATTTCCATCTCCTGCTCACACAGGTCCTATTCTCTGACAATTTTGGGGCTGTTCTGAGCAGGGAGAGCTCAGGGATGGCAGCAGACAGCCCTGGTTGAGGATTTCCCTCCTGGCACAGCAAATCCACACGGGTGACACTGAGGGCTGGGACTGATCCTCAYCTGGTCATGGCTGGTTCAAAGCTCTCCCTGAACCCTTTACCACAGAAAGTGGGTAAACCAACCTTCCCGGAGCTGGGTCTGTCTGCTCAAGAATCCTGGAACTCTCCCCTAGAGCTGGAGAGGCCATCAGSTGGATCTGAGATCACTGATATTTCATTACCACACGCTAGATTKGTATTATAATTTCTGTCATTTCAGTATTCTAATTTCTGTAATTTCTAGGTGTGATCACCCAGCAGCATCTGCAGAACCAGTGATGGAAAGCTGACCTGAGGAGTGAGTCCTGCCAGAGCTGGAAACCATTTCCCATTTCCCATTTACTATTTCCCATTTCTCATTTCTCATTTCCCATTTCTCATTTCTCATTTCCTGTTTCCCATTTCCTGTTTCCTATTTCCCATTTCCCAATTCCCACTTCTCATTTCCCACTTCCCAATTCCCATTTCTCATTTCCCATTTGCCATTTCCCATTTCTCATTTCCCATTTCTCATTTCCTATTTTTCATTTTCCATTTCCCATTTCCCATTTCGCAGGTCCCATTTCCCAATTCCCATTTCTCAATCCCTGTGTGCCCACACACCCCAGGGCAGTTCTGCTGGGTTAAAAAAAAAATAAAATAAATACAATCCCAAAGACTGAATAGCCCAGATTTAGGGTGAAGGCACAGCAGCCACACAGTGAGGGCTGTCTACTTATTTCAGTGATTCATATGGGGCTGTTTCCTTCCAGGAAAGGTTGCAGGGTGAGTCCTTGGTGTTCCCACTGGGGATGGGGTAAATCTCTGCACATGCCAATCCACAGCAYACAATGAACACGGATTTTCAGCTGAGTTCAGTGGAAAAATGTGACTCATGACTGGTTTTCTGTCTACAGAGCTGGAGTATTGAGCTTCCTGACAGATACCCAGTRATTCATCACAAAAATCCAGTCTCCCTCTCCTCCTGCAAGTTGGCCACTCACTAATTGCAAAATTCCCAACTGCTCTTCATTGCTAAAATATCTATTTATGAAAGTCTTGGGAGGATGGAAGTCAAGGCTGCTGAGCTGTTCACAACCAGCTCATTGAGAATATCCAGCATTCCAAGGCTCTGTGGATGGTTCCATGAGCTGCATTGTGTTATTTCTGATCCCTGGCTGGGCAAGTTGTGTAACTAATCACATCAGAACCAGCATCCATTTTCAACTGCATGTTCATGTGTGTAATTTGGAATATGCTTTTGGAAAATATTAAGCCATTCGAGCTCCAAATTGACTTTTGATGAGTATTCACACTAGCAAAGCTCATTTGCTGGAATATTTGTGGAAAGCAGCCATAGAAACAGACCAGGAGATTCAGAGCAAATTTGCTCAGGCCTTCAAATGAATGCACACAGCCATCTTTCTGCAGCACTCGCTCCCCATCAGTCATGTGGCAGCAATACCTGCACCATTCACCCACAGCTGAGTTACCCTTCCCTCTGCAGGGCTGGGGCTGCAAGATTTATCAGCCCAGGGCTCTCTGGATGGATTTCACTGAGATTTTTAATACCAAGTCCCCAGCTTGGAGGGACACTTTTTAATTCCATCCCCTGGTGCCACCTCCCCRTTYCCTCTGCAGAGCATTAGGATAATTTAAGAGATTGATCACTACTACAGCTGCAAATCCTGGGCACAGGAGAGAAGGAGAGGGGAGTGGTGGCTGGGGGGACAGGCAGGGGATTTTAACCACTGAGGCAGAGAAGCCCCATGTTCTCTCTGAGCTGACTTTCTCATGCTCGGTGAGAATCCCCAGAAGCGTGAGTAATTAAAGAAAATGCTCTGGAGGTAAAAATTAAAGGACAATATGTGAAACCTCATTTAGGAGTGGGAAGCAAATGAGGCAGGATCCRAGTGCTACACGGCCAAGCGGGCTCTAAATCAACATTTATAGCAGCAGCTTGGCAGGTGGGTTTCACCTCTCACCGAGCACTCTCTGTGTCAGTCACCAGGTCAAAATGTGCCCTTTGTTACAGTCAAACAGCTCTCAGCTAAATGTGCTGAATTTAAGGAGTTCTKCAGCCACAGCCATGAGCAGAATAGGCCTCAAAGAGATCTGGCAGGGAATTTTTACTTCTTAGGAAGCTTGCCTAAAGCAAAACCTCTCCAAAAGGGTCTCATTTGCAGACCCCCCTGGTCCTGTAGACCTGAATATCARAATATCCTCCCAGTAAGGTGCCATCCAGTTGTGCTGTCGCTGGGATTGCCCACAGCATTGCTCCACAGCTTCCTTCCAGTTTTCTCAGCTCGTTCTGCTCCACCCCATCCCCAGCATTTCCTCCTTTCCCACATCCACTTTGGACTTGGTGCCAGCTGAGTGGCACCAGGGATTTCTGTGGGGTCAAGGACCAGCTCACCCAAATCCAGGATACAGCCAGAACCCCAGGGCTGCTCTGGGAATGTCATTTCTCCAGCAGGTGAGTCTGCCTGAGGATCCCATGGTGGTGGACAACACATATAGACCTGTCCATGCTGTGCTTCACCACTGGCTCTGCCTCTTGGCTTTTCCCTGTGTCTCTCAGGGCTCCACCACTGCCCACACAGTGTCAGTGTCCTGAGCAAAGGGACACAGGAGAGGAGGAGCTGTTTTTGTCATGGTGTCTCAGTGCATTATTCTCTCTGAGTGCTGATTGAGCCATGCACCAACACAACACCTGCCCTACAAACCCAAACCAACCTGTCCCAGGTGYAGGGACAAAACAATCGTGGGGCAGGGTCCCAGAAGCACCTGCTGGCTCCCAGGTCACTGTGGGAAATCGCTGCTCTCACCCACACAAAGGTGCTTAGCATTTTCTGTTTGAAAACTCGGCTGCGCTTCGCAAGAGTTATTTCCATCGTTCTCCGGAATGGAGAGACAGAGGCATTAAAAAGTTAAATCATGCATGCTAAGAAGGGAACAGAGTTCACCTGAGGCAGAAATAAGGCTTAAACCAAAGGCATCTAATGTGTGCTTTTCTCTTACCACCAGTCCTCACAGGAAGGTAAAAATGAAAAGGGAACAACCTCAGCAAGAGCCATGCCCTGTTCTCTCTGGTTGCAAACAGGCACAGAGAGGAAAAGTCCATCCCAAACAGATGATATTCCCAAATATCTGTTTGGAAAAAAAAAAAAAAAAAACCTTTAGCAAAAAATACATTTCAAARGTCAATCAATCTGCTTTTTCTTCCTGCAAAACCCTCCCTTCCACTGCAGAAGGCCGGGGATGGATCCCAGTGGTTGCCCAGCATTCCCTGAGCCCTTCTGATTCCTTTKCTCTGGTGTGGGCAGATTAAACAGGGAGACTTGGCCACAGAGCCACCCTGTGCCACCAAGGATTTGGGCTGGGTGAACCTGGACATCCAAGGGGTTTCTCTGAACTGAAACTTCCCTTCCCCTTCTGGCATTTTCTGCAATTACCCCAAATTCCTGACCTAATGTGGCTGGTGCATTATTTGCTTTCCATTTTACCTGCTCACAATGGACACAATCCACAAAAGCTTTTACTCAGTTAATAGAAGAGAAAAATAACAGGAATGGGAAAGAGCTTAAACACCTCTGCTTTGCAGGAAATGTTTCCCAAACAAGCTTCTCCAGGTGGGTTTTGAGCTGTGGTTTTTCCTTGGTCACAGCCCTGCAGACACCAATCCCACACCAAACCACATGAAAGAGGAAAGAGTCCAACCTTGGCTGGTCACAGGGATTTCTGTAATGCAGAGATTGGTCAAGGGGCCCAGCACTTCCTGGCATGGATTAGATCATGRGTTTGCTCTTTGTGGGTGAAACTCGCCCTCTCACCTGCCCCTCTTTGATGTGTGATGATGTAGCCAGGTATGTTCTGAGGCTGGAAAAGCTGAAGGGTGGCAGGGTTTGTCCTGGCATGAAGTCCTGGTCTGAAAAAAGTACTATTTGGTCTGAAAAAAGTACTATTTTTTAAATTTTTCGTGAAACTCCAGGCTCTTAGAAGCTACTTTTGGTCAGGTGGAATTATTGCTGTTCATTCCTTGGAGATGGCCTTGGAAAAGCTCTGTGCTGGAGGGGGATTGTTCCCTGCASAGCTGTCCCCAGGGCAGAGAAAGGAGCAATGGGAATGGGGACACCCCAGAGATTTCCTTTCAGCTCTCTCTCCGTTTTGGCTACAGAAACAAAGGAAGGGTTTTCCCACAGGGAATTCCCCCAGTGGCACTGGCAGCTCAAAGTGGCCACTCTGCTATCTTTATGGCAAAAATCCTGATGTTCAACTTCCTTTAGCGCCAAATCCAGGGCTGGAACAATTTGGGGTGGCTTGAGCAAAGCCACCCTGCACATCTGAGCGAGGGATGGGAGCCCAGCTGGGATTAACCCAACCCCAGAGCCTCCACAGCTTCCAGACCTGCAATTCACGACATTCCACCCAAATATTCCCATCCAAAAACTCCCCTGCAATTGTTCCCAATGCCACAGCTTTCTGTGTGAGCAGAGAATGYGGGAACCCAATTCTGAGGGAACAGAATTTGCAAAACGATACCACTCATAATAGCGTTTTTATGCTCCTCGCTTCTGAAAAAGAATATGCATTCAGGAGAGTTCAGTGCTCATTCTGCCAGCAATGCCTGCAGTTGGCTGGATAAAGGTGATCCCAGTGCAGGGCTGGGATGTGGAGCCTGCAGCTCCTTGGAGCAGGCGTTGTTTTGTTGTTTTTTTGTTCTGTGCTCAGACATTCCCAGCACAACGGGGTCCTGGTCCAGGGCTGAGGGTCCCTCCRTGTTGCTGGAATGCAGATCCATGGTGGGAAGAAGGTCTTTAGTATTCAATTTCATGCTTCTAAGTGTCCCAGTTTTGAACATGGAATGCAATTATCATAATATTACAAACTGGCAAAATGATAGCTGTGGGTAAAAATGCGTTTTTTGGATGATAGGAGGATTTTTCAGGTTAAATACAAGCAAAAAGCAAAATATTCTTTCCTCTTCTTTTCTTTTTTTTTGTTCTCTCTCTCCTTTTTTTTTTTTTTTTTTTTTTTTTTTTTTTAACTTAGGTAAATTAAGAGGATGTGACCCACACTTTTTTTTAATGTTAAATTAATGGCATGGATGAGTCACCAGATTGTTATTAAAATGAGAGAGCTGCATGGCTGACCATGCTAATAACACCCCTTCCAAAGCTCAGCTGCCTTCACCGTGCACCTGAGAGGGCAGGCACAGGCGTTGTGCAGCTGAAAAGTCAAAAATGCAGGTTTGACACAGCCCTGCCTCACCTCAGGGTCTGGGGATGTGGATGTGTTCCCATCCTGCTCCCACTGCCCCAGGGAGGGGATAATCAGGATCTGTCCCCCAGCTGCTTTGGCTGATTGTTGGTGTGACAAGTTTTTTCGTGTCTTGATGGCTCATGTTTGATGTGAGACCTTTAGAAACTCTCCACCACAAGAATTAGGTTTTATTTGGGCTAAATTTGGTGTTATCTGTAGCAGTCTGGTATCTCTTAGTGGGCTGATCACATGAGGAAAGGGAGAAACAAAAGTKTGGGTCCTGGGGGCATCTCTTGGCAGAGGAATAAAGGGGATATCTCTGTCTCTTCCATCCTTCTCCTCCTCCAAGTGTTGGCCTGGTGCCCTGTGAACCCTCCTCTGCAGGTTCCTGTGCCCAATCTCACCCAGATCCTGCTTTTGGCTGAAGAAGGGCTGGAACTGCTCAGCTCAAAGCTGGAGCTGCTGGACACCTGCTGTTCCAGGAGCATCTGCCCTCTCCTCACCAGCCCTGGACAGGGGTCAGCAGGAAGGGGCTGCCTGGGACACGTTTTTGTCCCTGAATTAGAAATTTGTGCTGGGTCAGCGAGGCTTCAGCACTGCCCTGTGGAGAAGGRTGTTGGGCTTTGAGTGAGTCTCWCAAAACCAAACTGGARARCATTTTTGTGCCCTTCTCTGAACCCGGGGCAGCCTGGGAGAGGTTTTTGTTGCTGAATTAGAAATTTGTGCCAGGTCAGTGAGGCTTTCTCATTGCMYTGTGGAGAAGGATGTTGGGCTTTGAGTGAGTCCCCCAAAACCAAACTGGAGAAACTTTTTGTGCCCTCCCTGTGTCTCTGTGTCCTCTTGACTCTGGCTTTGCAAAAGAGCCACCAAAGCAGCATGGACTCCATAAACCAGGATGCTGAATAACCCCCAGGTTGATCATTTACCACACAACTCATTGTAACTTTTTCAAACCTCCCATTTGTGCCCTTCCCCTCCCTCTGCCTCCTTTTCATTTCCTGTGTCCAGGGCCTTGCAATCCTTGGGCTTGACACAATAATTGATGGCTTGTGGCTGTACAAACATAAAACCTGGAATCTAAACAGAGCCAGATGGAGCTTGTGTTGTTTTGTGTGTTCTTCTTAAATAAGGGGAAGATTTATAAATTGATGGAATTGATTGTAAATAAGGGAACRCTGTCCCTTTATAACAGAATGTTGTAATTGAAAACCACCCAGGARTGGTCAGCTCTCGGGTCACATTGGAGCTTTGTTTTGCATTTGCTGCTCTCCTGAAGAGCTCACACAGATGCTTTGTGTCTCCTGTACCCGGCTGGGTTCTGTGTGTCACATTCCCTCTCCCTGCAACCTGCCCAGCTCACAAATACCAGCCTTTTGCAGCCAAAATTACTGCTCTGAGCAAGTCTGGTCTAAACTAAATGAGGCCAAGACCCTCTGGCTAGAGAAGGTCAAAACCTGGCACGGAAACTTCAGTAGTGCTGGAAACTGTCAGGTGCTGGGAAACAGAGAGCTTTTTTGGGATCCTCAGTGATAGGGTGGGAGCTCTGGGAGCTTCAGGAACTCACATTTAGGGAAGATTCAGCCTTAGATATAAAAAACACATCAATCACTCTGCTTACCTGATACTGGCTCACAGTTTGTGCTCAGGTTTTGGGGTTCGCTGGGGTGTGAACAGGTTGGTCATTCCCACCCATTTGGTTTGTAACCAAAATTACCAGTGTATTCCCCTGGGGTGATATAAATTGGTAATATATTTATTACCAGGAAAGCTGATCATATCCCCAGAAGAAGGGAAGTGTTTGCAGCTGTGTTTCTCCTTGGTTTTCACTCTATCAATCTCTGCACAGAGATTCCCTCAGTAGCACCTTCAGCTCCTTGGAGGCCTTGAAGAAAGATAGATGCTGTCTGAGCCTCCTTCTGCTTCAGTCCTTGGCATRATTTTGTTTGGTTTGGTTGATTGTTTGTTTGTTTTCCTATTTGTTAAACCTGAGAATTAGTACCCACTTAATTCTGTGTCTCTAGCTAGCTTTCGTAATTTCGTGTTTTTAATTCTGGATGTGCTTTATTGGAGAGCAAATGGGAGGTCTGGAATCTGCAGGAACTCATTTTTGTTCCTTCTCCAATCTCTAAATATCATTTAGCAGCCTAATTAGCTTCTCTGTGCCTCAGTGTCTTTAGCAAGACCAAAGTGACAGTGACCTGGCAAAGTGCTGGAGATSTGTGGATGACTCAGAAATTCAGGGCAGGAGGGAAATGCTCCCCTGTAGCCCTGGCTCTTTGAGGAGCCTGATTTGATGAACAGAGTGCAGAGCTCAGAGGAGCAGGCTGTCACCTCAAAGTGCACAACAGACCCAGTTCTCAGCCTCAGGTGTCACAGGACCCAGCCCTCACCTCCCCATGGCTCTGCTTCTCTCTGACTCACAGAGCAATGGCCTTTCACAGCTGAGCCTGTCACATCCAGACCCTGCTGTGCTGCCCAAAAACACAGCCAGAAATTGGGCTCTTGTTTCTCAGTGATTGTCCCAATTAACCCTTGTGTCTGGGGAGCATTCCTGAAGCTGTTTGTCCTGGTTATCCACATCCCAGAGGAGCTGTGGGATGCACAGGGCAGGAAAGGGAGAGGACCCAGCAGGACCCTGAGCTCCCTGAACCCAAAACCCTCTCATACACATCCAACAATTTGTCCCTGAAATCAGCTGCTGTCAAACAAACTCYCCACATCCCTCTCAGAGCTCCCTCCTGCCTCTGGTATCGGGGTGGTTCCAGCCTGGAGGCAGCTCCTGATCCAAACTGCAGCACAAGGRCARSGAAAACCCCCTCRAAATGGAAGCTCAGACCYCAGGGCTCCTAAAGAAAGGTCTCAYTAAGGATGTGTCTCACCCYGTTAACAACTGCCCCAATCTTGCACTCATCCCAACCCCAAACCCAACCAGACATCACCAGCCCTATGAAAATAGAAGGGGTTTATGCAGAAGAAGCCCAGACTCTCGGGGCAGAGCCAATGGGACAAATGCCATCATTTTTCCCCTCTTGCTTTGGAGGGGCTGCCCGTTGGAATCAGGAACAGCCTGTCAGGCTCCCCTTGCTCTTTTRCTCGCTGCACGATTAAGCCCACCGTAAATTCTGCCCTAAAAATCCTTTATAGAGTCCACCTGTCCACAGCAAATAAATCAATTGTTCTAAATTAAATTCTGTAAAAGCTGAGTGGCAGAGGCTACGATGCCTGGATTTATTCAGGAGACAGGAAGGCTGTAATTTTCTAAGTCAACACTCTGACCCTGCTTTATTCATTTGCTGTTCGTGATGAAAGTGGATCTCTCCCTGTATTTTTGGCTGGTTGTTTCTTCTCTCTGCAATAGCTGTAATAAGCGTGTCCCTGAGAAGGGGGTAGTGGGGAGGAGGCACGGAGGGCTGTCATCCAAAGGAGAGAATTAAATCAGGAGGTATCTGATCGTGCTGGCTCCTGTTTTCACACAGCCTTCTGCTTATATTTTGCCCGCATTAACTTTTCACAAGCAAAGCTAAAGTGCCAGGCAAAGGCCTCGTTAGACACACATCTTGGGGAACTCTGATGTGCCATTAATTAAGCTCTTTCACTGCCTCTTCCCTGCTGGTTTCAAGGACCAGCCTGTGTGCCTTAACTCTTTTCTTCTCTTTCATTTCCCTCTCTCCAGTGAGAGGAGCAGCGGAGGGCTCTTTTGCAGATGGGGATGGGATGCTGTAGTGCCCTCTAAGTGAACTCTCAAGTCATCTTGCCAAGTTTGTCAGCCCCTGGCTCACAGAGCCGCTCTCTGTCGCTGCRTTTGCCGGGCAAAGCCGGGCTCTGACAAAGCAGGAGCCGATGCCAGCTCAGCCTGGCAGGGCAGTGCAGGGATGGCACTGTCCCCTACTGTTCCCCTTCAGCTGATGGCCCTGGGAGCCTTCCCGTGGCACGGCTGTGCTGTCAGGGTGATTGATTCCCCCGGATGAAGGTTCCAGCAGCGACGCGCAGGCTTTGGCTCCGGGTGTTGGTTTTCTTTAATTTTATTATTTTGCTCCCTCTGTTGTCCCCTCTGGCAGAGTTTCGGGGTTATTTAAATCGTCTTTGCAGGAGCACGGGGAGCTCTGGCTGGCTGAGCTGAGCCTTCCACACCCTCCATCCCACAAAGCCATATTGCCATAAGGTGAAGATCCTGCTGGTCCCTTCYGTGACCCCACTGACAGTGTCACATTCACAAAAAGCATCGTCCCCCTACTCATGCAATAGATGTGAACATAAACATAGAAATATGAGCTTCCATACTGACTATATCTGTGCTAAATACACTTTATCCAAAGAGTTGGCCAGTCAGGGATAAACCTAAATTATGAAGGGATATTTTCCTGTCTGTTTATCGATTAGAAAACAAGGAAATGTAACATTATGTTTCTCCTTTGCTAAGAAGTTACTAGATAGAGATGATAATAATATTTTGAACTTTTTCTTGCCTTGGCAACTCAATCTTCTTTTCATCCATCTTGTAGGAAAATTGGGTGCCACTTCCTGCTRAGTCTCCTGTCCCCTTGATCCTTAATATCCCCCTTTTCCCCCTATAACTTAAACCCCAAGCAGGGAATGCCTCAGCAACGAATCTCATTTTGCATCCCTGGATTGTCCCATCTCTCTCAGCTGCCCCTCTGCCCTTTGCTCATCCCTCAGCCTGTTTGAGGTTTGTTTTAGCCAGGGCAGGGATGTGATGTGAGAGCCAGCAGTGAGATCCCTGTGCTGGCTCCTGGTTTCCTCCCTTTCCCACAGCTCCTCTGGTGACAYGGGGACAGTGACAGCTCAGCGGGGCAGCTTCTCACTCAAGGCAGCTCCTCTCCACTCTCTGCCTGCTGTAATTAATATCCTTCTCCCTGCAGGCTGGGAGCCTCTGACAGGCTTTATTTTTAACTCCACTTAATGACAGAGTATTAAGACAAAACGCAACTTGTGCGAGCTGTGGGCYTTGGGGAGGAGAGAGGGGCTTGGGTTGGGGCTGTGCCTGGTGAGGAACTTCTGTTTGCAGGGATGTGGGAACCACAGGGAACTCAGAGTGATGGGATCTGGGGCTGCTCTGCCTGTGGAGATGCCCTGGCACATCCAGAGGGTGGGAATTCGGGTGGATGCTCTCCACAAGCCTGATCCTGCTCAGGATTTCACCTGCGGGATTTTGGTGAAAATGGGAGCAACTCTGCCAGCATCCTCAGAGAGAGGCAAATACCAGCAAGAGACAGACAGAGGTTTGGGATGTAAAGCTTCCAGAAGTGGATGAGGGAAGTGAAGGAGAGCAGCGGGAATGACTCAAAGTTTTCTCCATATCTGCAAGAATTGGAGTGAAAAGAGACAAAAAAGGAYTTTCTGTTGTTTGCAAGGCAGGGGAAGTTCACAAAGTGAAAGTCATCCCAGAGTGGGCAGATAAAAGATTGGTTCTAACCAAAATGTTGGCCACAGCTTATATATCCCTCATCTATAGATTAAAAATAAGGAAGAGCAGCATATGGGAGCAAAATGTGGAAAGTACAAAATACACGAATGTTCTTTCTGGAAATAAAAATCCTGGGCATTCTCCATACAAAGTTTTATGGTCTGGGAAGTTAGTAATATGAGAAAAAGAACTTCCTTATGCTTTTTCTTCTCACAGCAAGGGAAAAAGTTTTTTTTTTTCAAAATCCTGCAAAACTGCTAGACATTGACTGTTACTGCCTCCAAAGTTATCAAAAGTTTCATTCCAAACACCCCAGCTTGCATTTTTCAACTGCCCCTCAGAAATGGTGAAGATGATAAAGGCTGATTTTATTTCACACCAACTGCTCTTCCCCGATGCCAATTTTTCAGGAATTGCTTTTTAAGGCAAAAATTAAGATCCAACTTCAAGTTTCCAGGCTGGGAAAAGGGCAGTATGGAAAATTTTGGTGGAAAGTCCTSTCTCCTGTGCTGCATGTGAGTGTGAGAGTGTGCAGTTATAAACTGGAGGACTTGTGGAGCTGCAAAAAAMCATTTTTTTTTTTCCTGGGGAAAGAAACAACTCAAACATTGCAGAGCTCTGCACATCCCAGCCTAACAGCTCTGCCTCTGAGATGAAGTTGGTATAAGACTTCCTCCAGCAAATTTCACAGGATTTTTCTCTCTTCTCCCTTTCCTGCAGGAAGTGTGGCAGGGTGAATTAAAGAGGGAAATGGTTTGTTGTGAATTCTCTGAGCGTCTCGCTTTCGCTGGTACCAATATAGCACTTTGTTGAGAGTGTTGCCAGGCAGTGTTTTGAGGGAGTGAAACCAAAACTTTGTTCCTATAAGCAATGAAATTAAAACAACCCTCAAATCTGACTCTTTTTTTGCATTTTTATTTGAAGCAAAGCTTTGGACTGTACTGTTGCAACATTCCGAGACTAATGGTTGCCCTTCCAGGCTGGAGGAACCCTGCAGGATTCAATTAATACATTTTATTTAATTTATTTAATATTTCCCCTCTGTGAAGCTGTCTTCTACTGATGAGGAACCAGGACCTCTCACTTAKGACTTTTAGCAATTGCAGTGACTTTTTTCCCAGTATTTTTTCTCCTGGTTTGAATCCTGCAAGGAAAACATCACAAGCTGAGAGCGAGCCCCTCACCAGCTCRTTTCACCTCGTGCTCCCCTCTCTCAGCCACGTTTTCTCTGTGAATTGTTCTGTTTGGGTGATCCCTCTGTAACCTCAGCCCTGCTTTGGGATGCTCTGTCCACGCCCCAGGGGAAGGGGAGCTCTCCCACCCTCAGTCCTGCTGGCTCTGCCCATGGATTCCAGGCCACTGCRCACAGTAATTGCCGCTCGAGATTGCTGATGACACAAATGTTGACATTCTGTTGGCATAACTCGCAATAATGTATGCAGATTGCATCCTTCTAGTGCCTTAATTATTACTTCTCCGCAAGAAAGAGTCAGGTTACCCTCTGCTCTGATTTCAAGGAGATAATTCCCCTTCACAAGCCCTCTTTGGAGAGAGGGGAAGGGCAGAACAGACCGAGATGCCATAGCAGAGTTTTTCCTCTGCATGGGACGTGCCTGAAGCTCAGCCTTGGCTGAGTTTTCTTCCTCACCGTGGGAGTGGGGAGGTCTCTCTCAAGGTGAAACTTTCCCTGGGAAAAAAAAAAAAATAAACAAAACCAGAGGAGTGCTGCATTTAATGAGCCAAGACAGATGTCCTGTGCAACGCCCAGCAGCAGGCAGGGAAGTGTTTAGTATTTATTTGGTATTTTGTATTTAGTGTCTGTAGCGTGCTGGTGTCTAAGGCCAGAGGCAAGGCTGGGGCCTTGTTGGGTTGGGCCATGTAGAAAACACCCAATCTGATAAAATTCCTGACCCATGGAGTCCCAGTTATCAATTAAACAGGAGGCTGAGCGAGGAGAGAGGGAAGGGAGATGCAGACTTGAAGCAGAGATCAATGTGAAAGCCAGCACAGAAATCCAGGAAATCTGACATCACCTTCCCCAGATACTCTGCATTTCTGTCTGAAAGAATCCTGGGAAAACTGAGAAATTCCACAGAAATGTTGCATTCAGACAACTTTAGAGAAAGAGAGAAACAGCAAGGAGCCCTGGAAGCCAGGCTAGGAGAGGAAACACAAGGCTCGGATTCTCRAACAAGTTCAATATTATTGTTTTATTTTTATAAACCGACAAACACCTGGAGACATTCAGAATAGAAAATGAGACAYGAGAAAATATCTTGTAAAGTGTTTTATTGGAGAATGCGGCCGCAMAGCAACAGGGAATGCAGACCCGGAGCTCTGGAGATAAAACCTCTAAAGACTCATGTTTTACACATGGGAGAAGGCGACTGCTCCGTGTCTTTGCGAGGGAGGGCAGGAGGCTCTGCAGGAGGACACGCCGCTGCTTTGATGTGGAGACAATGATTTTTGTCCCTCAGCAGAGCTCCTCCGTGTCCACGAGTTAGCAAAGGTTTAGTTCTGCCCTGCCAGATTGACCATTTATATCCACTCATTTATTCTGATCTCCTGCAGGAGGACACAATGGCTGGGAGAAATCRTGTCAGACAGTCATTCACCTGTACCTGGTGAATATATTCCTAAATATTGCATTAGATATGTGGCCAGGTGTGCGTCTCTTACTTTGGAGAAGGAAAAAAAAAAAAAAAAAATTCAGGCCTGGCTGACTGAGCTGAGACCTCATTCTCTGGCTTACCTGGCAATCGATGCTTCCATTGCATGGGGAAATAAATAACTTTAAAAGAAAAGGGAGCCTGGTGGACTCCTTCTCTCAATAAGCACCCTGAGGCACTGAGCTGTGAATGTCACCCAAATGCTGGGTGCCTTTCCCTGAGCTGCCTTTTTGGTTTTGCTAATTGTGCCCACGTTCTTGCTCTGCCTGATGGAAAAAAGAATGGATCTGCTAAGATTAATCTGAGAGGACCAGTGAGAAATGGGTCTCCTGAGATAATTGGTGGGGAATAACTGACATAATTGCTAGTGTTCACTTTCTTTAAGTCCTTTCTGGTCAGGAGGGATTGATTTTCCAAGGTTTAGATAAAAATGGACACCCACCCCAAAATAATTTTCTATTATTGTCCCAGAAACCAATTAACACAAGGAACTGTGGCCATTTGTTCCTCCTGGGGACCATCTGAGMGAAAACCTCAGAGTATATTTAAGTAATAGACCTAGATACTGAAGTTATCAACTTCTCCAGCAATTCTGGGCACAATAAAGGATTAATAAATCAGRTTTTGGAGGACTTGAACTCTGACTTTTCCAAAGAACAATGACAGGAGTTTTAGAACACATAGATTGGTTAGATCTGATTAGCTCTAGGAGATCTTGGTGGCACTGCTCCAGCAGCCCAGCCACAGCTGCAGGGTTGTAGAGCATCCCTCAGCATTCATATTTTGTGTGCTGGATAGCAGTCAACAGCCCAGCAGTCAAAATTAAGTTCAACAGGATCATGTTGTTGTGGTACTTTGCCCCTTTTTTTGGAACTGAAGCCGAACTGGCAGGACATGAACCAATTTCATTCTGCCTTTTTCAATAAATGCACAAGCTCCTGCCTGAAGTCTGTGTACGTATATTTATATCTGCGAGAGCAGTTCTGTGCATGAACTTTCTTCTCTGAGGGAGTGTGACTAACCCTTGGGCCAAGAATTCATTTGCATTTTCCAGGAATACTTTACACTCACGTTCTCATGGATTTGGGAAATTCTGCATACAAGCTGATTTTTTTTTTCTCCCCTTTTTTCCTCCTTCAGCCTGCTGTCCCTTTCTTCTCTGCTTTCTCCCCAAAAACATTTTTCTCCCACCTCAGTAAATTGCCTTTCCTTTGCCTCGTGTCCCAGCCAGCAGGGACAACGTTGGTGGATCCTGATCCTTCTACTCATGGGATCTGCCCCATCCCTTCCTGCAGCTGCCTCATTACTTGCAGGGGAAAATGAGACATAAGGGGTTACACTGTGGGAAAGGGTTAAAATACATGGGGAGAAGGGAGAGGATGAAAGGGATAAAAGGGCAGGAGAAGGAGGGATAAAAAGCAGTGGTGAGAGTCTCAGTGCAGTGGTGAAATCCCTCCCTGAGCTTCCAAGGGGCACTGAGCCCTTCCCCTCCTTCCTGACCCCAAACTCTTCACTTCCCACCAGCCCTGAGGACAAGAACAGCATCACCACCCAAATCTGAGCCCAGAACGATACCCTGTCCTCATTCCTCCCTGTCCTCATTCCTGCCTGTCCCCACTCCTGCCTGTCCCCTTCCCACCCCTGACAAAGCCCAGCCCAGCTTTGTTGAGCCAGCCTGGAGCGCGATGCGGAGCGTCGGCCAAAAGCCTCCATGAAAACCCCGTTAATTTGTTTGATGAGCTGCCTCCAGCTGCAGCCAGGCCAATAAAGGCTGATTGGCTCTTTTGCTCAAATTTTCCCTGATAAACCAGGCTCAGAGCCGGGCTCAGTGTGGGGTGGGTGTGTGGGAGCACAGGRGGAGTGGGAGGCAGGGGGAGATGGATCTAACAGCATCATTTCCCTCTCACAATAGCTAATCCTGCCTAAATCAATGAAGCCCTGGCATCCGGGTGAAATTGGGTTGGAACCTGTTCAGTTTATGATGAGCTTTTTAACCTCGGCTTCTTAATTAGCCYGGTGCAGGGTTGAAATGGGGAAAAATGGGATGTTTTCCTTCCCGGCTCATCTTTCATCAGCAGAGTGGAAATGGTRGAATCAGATGCTAATCTGCTGGTTGGGCTTAAAAGTAATCTCTGTGTTTAGCTCTCCTTGGGGGGTGTGGAGGGGAAATAGAGCAGGGTTTTGGTGGTTTTTTCCTCTCCAGCCTGGGGAACACCTGCACTTTGCTGGTCTGTGCAGGTGTTCCCCAGGCTGGAGAGGAAAGGTCCTCAAGGGGACAGTGGGATCATTCCCTCTCTTGGAGAGAAGGCAGAGGGGAGGAAGGGGAGGAAGAGAAATCTCATCCCTGGTGGTGAAATCCATCGGAAATGCTGCCATTTTTTCCCTGGGAAAGGCACTGCAGGAACCAGATGGGAGATTTGGATGTGGGCATCAGTCTTGAGGAGTGTTTTGGTGAATCTCTGAGAGTTTTTGTGGCTGCTGAAGCACCAAGAGAATGAACCAGCTTGAAGAAAGCCAAGACCCTGCAGAGAGGAAGAGCTGAGTTCTTTCCTGACAAAAGTGCTCCAGTTCCAAGCCTGGTTTTTWGTAGGGAAAAGAAAATCTCTCTACAGCTCCATGTGTCCCTACAGCTCCATGTGTCCATCCTTCCAAAAGAAATGAACACCAAATATCCATTTCTCTTTACACCCAAGGTTAATACTTGGTGAAGAACCATAACACTGGGGAGAGCTGGGAGGCCACTGAGTGCCATTTAGGCAAACAAAAATCTCTTCTGCAGTGACAGAGGGAAGAAAATGAACCTTCTTTTCCCCATCACMCTCTCCAGCAGAATAAAATGTGACTTTTTCCCTAAATAATTTACAGCCTGTCTTCTTTCTGAAAGTTTTGGTTAGTACAAAATGACACTTCCTACCCTTTAATGCTCTGATGAAATATCCTCCCATGTATAATTTAGGAACTGGCAGCTGGTAGTAGCAGGGCAGGTGTAGTGCTGGCGTTTGCAGGCAAATCCCTTGGCACCAGCCTGTTCCCAGGCCACAGGAGGGGACAGGGCATGAGGAACTGGGGACAGGATCAGTGCAGACACACCCCTGCCGAGCCCGTGGGTCTTGGAGGGGTGAAGAACAACTGGGAAATGAGCTCTGGTGCAGCTCACAGGGCTTCAAAGCAGGCAGAAGGGCTCAGGGTTGTGTTCTGCAGATCCAGGTGGGGTCCTCGGTTGAGATTTGAGCCTGAGGAAGGGGAAATAAGGTCAAAGCCTCGGATGCCACACGCTTCCTTTGTGGCTTTGGTCAGCGCTGTGGGCTGGGAGCAGCAAACGCCTGTAATTGTGGATTGTGCTCGAGTAAGCTGCAGCTTCACAGAATGGGGCTTTACATCTTTGTGTCCACAGAAGAGGAAAAACTGCTCCTTGCTTTAGTGCTTTAAACAGGGAGAAATAATTACTTCCTTTTTTAGAGGCCCATTTTGAAATACAGCAGGTGCTTTATTGCTCTTGGAGCATTAGCGCTGTGTTTTGAGTTCAATTTTCTAAATCTTAAAACTGGTAACGATSAGCGGCGTTCAGGTTTCATCCCACGCCAGCTCTGCCCTGCCAGATTTACTGTTACATTTCTGAGGACGTTTATTTTGTCTTGTCATTTTCTGGAGCTGCTCAGAGCACACGGAGAGAGGTGCAGGGTCCCAAAACAGTTTTTGAGCAGCAGCGATGGCACAGCCCTGTCCCACCACACAATGACAGCAAAAAGCTCAGGGTAGATTAACAGGGGCACGTTCAGCATTTCCCAGCCTGCCCAACAGATCACAGAATCACAGAATCGTTAAGGTTGGAGAAGACCTCTAAAATAATCAAGATGATCTCATTCAAATGCAAATGAGGGAGATATCAACCTGGGGGCAAAGCAGGGATCAAATTTTTGACTTCTGCCCTTTTCTCGCTGCCTACAGCCCTGCCTGCAAGGCACAATTAGCCTGGAGCCCTGGAGCTGCCCTGTGCCCTGGCTGTGCCGTGCTGGAATGCCTCTGGCCATGGGTTTTTCCCAGATATTTCATTAACGCTCAGAAATGGCACTTCCTTGCTAATAGTCTACCGACATTTAATAAACACAGCCCAAGAGTTTTATAACCTGTTAACTTCCAAGTGGCAATAATTAAACAAAAATGATAAATAATTAAGGCCTAATTACATGGTATCAGTCATTTCATTTTCCAGCAGGCACGTTAAGTGCATTTGCCACTACTGATTGGGGGCTCATTCCGCGAGCGCTCGGCACTTTCTCTGCGCGCCTGGATGGAGAGTCAGGTTCCATGCAGCTTTATGGTGGAGAAGAAAAAGGAAAATGTGCTTCATTAGCTGGGTAATTGTCCCCTTCCACCACTGAAGATAATTCCCACCGAGGCTGTTGCATGACTTGGGGAAGGCAGCAAATAGAGCCGGTTTGTGCCTCGTGTTTCTGGGGCAGATGCAGAACAGAGGATGCTTTTCACTGCCCTTCCCTTGGGATCTGGATCCCAAAATGACATTTGTACCTTGGGACTGATGTCATGGGGTGACACAAAGCCCGGTGAACAGAAGGATGGCGGGAGTTTGGTGTTGTTAGATCAGGATCCACCATCTCCAAATCCAACTCCTTGCCAGATCCGCTGCTGATGGAAATCACCAAAGTCCCACTGCAATTCCCAGCACATTGAAATATCTGCTTCCCAGGTGTTTTGACTGGGTTGTGAGGACTGTTGTGAGGACAGAGGCACACCTGGAGGGCTCTCCATAGCTGGAAAAGGCAGAAGGACAGAGCTAAAAGGGAAGGATTGGGCAGCACCACAGCTCCAGGAGGGTCAGGGCTGGCAGAAGTACAGGGCACTGAAATCCCTGGTTCTCTTGATGGACAAGGAAAGGACAAGGGACATTCTGATAGACCCTGATAAAGGGGGGTGAGCTGATGGTATAGCACACTGAAACTCTGTCTGACCACAGTGAAGGGCTGGAGAGAGGATCAGGAGGGAGAGCTCACACTGAACCCACTCAGTTACCTGCTGCCAGAGCAGCATTTGTCTGCAGCAGGGAATAAATGGCCTCCACTGCTTGGAAAGCAGGGAATTGGTTTAATTGATCTCTAGTGGACCCCTTAGTCAAGGAGGAGCCTTGCACRTGCTTTCCTTGCTTCCCTGAAGCTGTGCATCGAGCTGGCTTGCTGCAGTTAATTTCCAAATGGCTGCAGAAAGCTTCCCGGTATTCAGGCAGCAAATTCCTCTCGGGGTTTTTTTTTAGCATGTTCCAGTTCACCCCCCCCAAACAAAAGACATAAGTTGGTTTTCCCCAATGAACCCTTATTTTTATTTTTTTTTTCCGTATTTTACCCAGCCCCACTGTGGACAGTTTTGGTTATGCCTCACAGTTCCATGGGTGCTCCCCAACATCCCAGTGCTGCCAACTCCAGCTCTGCAGCCCAGACCACTGTGACAGGGTCCTTTTCTTTTTATGTTCAAGGAACTGAAGCATCCTCAAGGGCTGGTTTACACACCCAATTTGCATTTTCTGGTCCCATCACCTCTGTACAAACCCAATTGCTTTCACTTATGAGAAGCCCTGCACTGCGCTGCCATATATGTTGATGTCCAGGCATTAAATATTTATTGAAAGATTCATTGTTTGGGCATTAAATATTAACCCACAGGAGGGAATGGTTTGGATGATTTGTGTTTGTTTTTGATGAATCGCCTCGGGATCGGAAGTGCCTGCTTTCCAGAGGGTGGTGCTGGGGGCCAGCTGGGGTTTCACTCCCAATTTTTTGGTGGAATTGCTCCTTCCCTGTCCTCCAGGCATCCTTTTCCCCATGGCTCCTGGCTGCCTGTGCCCTGGAGATTAACCCTGCTATCAATATGGTTTTGTTTTGATTACAAACYGTGCAGTTTTAGACAACTTCCTTCTGCCCCCTCYGGCCCCTTCACGCAGAAAAGACTCRAGATGCTCAGGCATCGATATAATTGTGTTACCAGGAGCTGTCTCCTTGTGTTCTGTCTCTTTAAGTGAAGTTTATGGCCTGAAAAGTAATTGATTTGCAATGGTATTTAAGACAAGAGCTGGAGGAGACTGCTGTGCTCTTCTGCAACACGTTAGCCCGGAAAAAAACATTGCTAAAGCAAAAAAACATCGACTTTTTTTTTTGTGATGTGGTCTCTTCTGATGCACYCAGCAGGGGTGAAGTTTGCTCTATTTTTATGGAATTGCCTGCTATTTTTACAAAGGCAGTTTGGACACTGTACAATCCTGCAAGCTGAGCTGTGGTTCAGCAGATGGGTGCAGGAAGGGAGGGCAGGACTCTCCAAGCTTTGAATGCTGCTCCCTCCTTTATCTTTTGCCTTGGATTAGGTTTTAGTTTTGTTGGTTTTTTTGGTTTTTTTTATTTTTTTTTTTTCCCAAGGAAAGGTAGTTTGAGAAGAAGTCAGGCAAGACTGGAGAATCTGCTGAGGTTCAGCTGCCTGGTGTATAATAGCACGATGGGAGGGATAAATACATCCTTGCTTGTGGGTAGGGACAATGCCGAGCCAGAATTGGGGGGGAGGATTAGACAGGGAAGATGGGAAGGTTTTCCTAATACACTCGAGCCCTTTGTGCAATCACTCTGCTGGACAAACTGTAAATTGGAGTGAGAACATAAAAGTCCCAAAGCTGATGGCAAATCTCCTTTTTTTTTCAGCAGGGTTTGAATCTGCCCTGCTCTCTATGGAGCTGGAATACAGCAGTAGTTGGGTGTTTTAACCTAAAAAAAAATCAGACAAGGATAATCTCAGTAATAAACCTGAGCAAAGAAAAGAAGCAAACTCTCCCTGCAGCCCACAGGGCTTGCTGGAACCCACATATTAGGAATTTCTGAACAGAATATGAAGGAACTAGGATTAGTTTCTGCTGCAGGAGGAGCAGCAATAGTCAGGACGATCAAGAATAACAAAAATTGACCATTTTGTGCAAAGACTTCTGTCAGCAGCAAGGAGATCTTCTCAGGGAGAGACAAAACTGCCTGAAATTAGTGTTTGGGAGCTCTCCAGAAATTCCCCTCCAGAGTTAATCAAGTCTCTCTGGATACAGATACCCACAGTGAGATACACGTGGTGACTTCCCAGTGTTTTGTGCCATGAGGAACATTTTTCTGGAGGAGTGGCACTGATGTATCACAGCTCAGGGTGCAGGGGGCAGCCAGGCTTTAGAACCTTCTCTCTTTTAGGACAAAGCTTCCTAAGGGAATATCTGCTGTGTATTTGAACCTAAGTAATTTTTCCTTCTTAAAATCAAGGAATTTGACATAATTTCAACACCTTCAGTGGGAACTGGATGCTTTCTGTGAGTCAGAACTCAAATCTAGACACAAAGTTATGGATGAATAAAAACTACCTCATCCAACCACATCAGAGATCCAGCTCAGATTGGAAAACACATAAAAAATGGAAAACAAACAAGTGCCTTGTTCTGACTGGCTCCCTGTTGCCCAGCACTGCAGGATCCCTCCAGTGGGCYGTGCTGGAAGAAGCTGCAGCTCCACAGGAGCAGGGAGGGGGTCAGGAGATGCTCAGAGTGGTGACCCTTTCCTGGCCTGGCATTTGGGATTTCCCTTCCCAGAAAATACAGAGCTCTGAGTGTCTGTCCCTGTTTCTGTAACCGTGGGCATGGAGGCTTCAGGGAGCCCAGATTTCTGCTGCTCCTCTGTTGAACTCTCCACTCTGTTTGCATTTAATAATTTTTTTTTAATGATTTGTTTTTTAAGCTGCCACCTGCAAATTCCCCTTTTCTTGCTGCAGGCAGTGACAGATTCCCCGTGTTCCCCTTCCTTCTCCACCTTAAGGGGAGGTGCCCCCTCCCTGCCTTAATCTTTTATATACTCACTGAATAATAACCTTTTCTGGTCATTTACTCAGGAAGGATTTGTCATTCCAATATTTCATTAATCCTATAACATAAAGCCCCAAAAGATGTGTACATGGCTGAGCAGCAGCATATAATTCCTCCTGGAGCCTTCCCAGCTCAAATCCAGCACACCCTGTGCAGGAACAGATAAATTTGGGAGGGAGGTGCCAAACCCACTCTTTTCCACCACTTTTGGGGACCACTGGCTTTTGTCACCAGAGTGTTAATCAGGCATTAGCAGGAGGTGAGGGGATTCCAGCAGATCAAAACTCCTCTGTCTGTGGGAAACCCCCACTAAGAGAAWGATGTAATTCCAGGAAAATGTAATTTATTCCTGCGATTTTGGTTCATCCCTGCACTCTGTGGATCAAGGGACTGCTCTGGAAGGTGCCAGAGATGCTCCCTGCCTCCTGCTCAGGGCGCTGTCCCCCTTACAAATGGTTTTCTTAGGGATGTTCCCACTCTCTCTCGCACCYGGGGAAAACTGCTTTTCTGGGATTATGACAGAACCTCCTGGGGAAAAGACAAATCAGGCTTTTTATCTGCTTTTCTGCTTGCCACGAGCTAGTCCCAGCTTCTAACCACTAAAGGCACTCCTGCTCCTCTYCGCTCTGTCAAAGGACTTAAGATGATCAATTTATAATGTCTACAGAGTGCCAGGATGAAAAGATGTTCTGAAAGTGCCTTGGATGAAAAGATGCTGTAAAAAATAAAAAATAAAAAAAAAAAATCTTTACCCTGATAGACTGATTACAATCTATTGTGCCATGGATTAGCGGGTGAGTATTTATTCAGCTTATTTTTTATTCCTATGTACAGATGCTCTGGACCACAATGACCTCTTTGAAGTCATTATTGGCTCCTGCATCCCTGAGTAGCACAGAGGGCACATTAATAAGCTGTGCATAGAAAAAGACAATGAAGTCCCCAAGAAGTCATTAAGAGTCTATTGTGTCAGTCTGACTGTAGCCCACAGAAGGCACCGAGTCTGRGAGCTAAAAATACCCCTTGGAAATGCTGTTGACACAGTTATTTCACATTGGCAGCAACATCCTCCCCGCATACACACACTCTCCCCCTGCCAGTCCTCCTCAGGGAATGGATATTCCGGGAATTTCTGTTTTTTTCTTGGGATTCTGTGATGTCCAAATGGCTCTGTCTGCGCCAGCACCYTCCAGCTTTGGTAGAGAAGTGCAAGGAACAAGAAGAACTTCAATTTTCCCCTGTCCTGCAGTCCCACTGAGTGAAAKGCTGCACAAATCCCCAGCTGGAGGCTGCTGCTGTGCCAAAGGGCTGTGCAGGGAAGAGCAGGACAGGAAAAGACAGGAAGGAAACAGGTACTCACTGTGTTTCTGCGCTTTTTGGAGCCAGAAGTGCTCCAGGCTCACAAAAGCACTGATTTCTGTGTCTGTCAAAGGTCAAGAGGGAGACTTGACCTCACTTCAGCAGCAGAGGAGCAGCTTTTGGGTATTTTCTGGCAGTCTGCATCCCAAATGCTGGTTAGGACACTCCAAGGAGTCAATYCCAGAGGTAACAACCCTCAGCTGACTCTGAGCTCTTGCTCTGTGCTCTCTGCAGGCTCCAGACATCACCACATTTTTGTGGTATTCTTCACAATCTCTGGCTTTAGGGACAATGTTTCTCTTTTTCTTTCTTTTTTTGACAATGTTTCTCTTTTTCTTTCTTTTTTTATCTTTTTTTTTTTTTTTTTTTTTTTTTTTTTTTTTTTAATGGAAGCTGGATTTTGATAGTTGCCAATCAAAACCACGGGCAGCAATATGTATTCAAACTTTATTTTAATCTGAAGAAATCCTAAACTAAGAGGAAACTGCAGGGCATCTTTAGTGTGGTTGTCACTGTTGATGCAAATAAACAACACAGCTTCCTTCAGTGGCCCAGTTTTATTGCAAAAAAAAACAAAAACCAACACAGCACACTTACCCAGACACGTAAAAATACTCTGCTCCATTTTTGAAAATGTGTAAAATATGRCAGGTATTTTAATAGAAGGTTTGAAAAGTCCTTTARTGGGGTCTCAACTCCCCCTACCATGCTCTGATCCTGCAAAAAGCAAAGAGAAAGATGGGAATTGATGTAAAACCCAGCTCTGCCTTTCCTTTTCCTGATTAAAAGGATCAGGGACAAGATTATTCCCTGCCTTTCTTKGCTGTGGAGTCTCCAATATTGTGTCTAACTCATGCTGAGTAATGTGTATCGATTGCTTTGTTACCAGCTTTATTGTTCAGTCCATCACCAATAAAAAGTTTATGTAAAACAAGAGCAGAAGGAAACGAGGGAGAGAAAGTGACTGGAGAGTGCAGATGCACACAGGGGGTAAATGCTGCTTTTATTTCCACACAGATATGCTGTGCCCAAATTTTAGCAGCAGGAATTTATTTCTCATCACCCCRTTTGAAAGTCTTTGGAGAAGATTTTTTTTTTTGTTTATTTGCTGGTTTTTGTTTTTAGGTTTTGGGTTCTTTTTACTCGCTTGCATTCAAGTTTTCTTAGGGAAATAAAGTACCAGGAGAGAGAGGGAAAAGCAGGTGAAGATGCTAAATTTGCATATGAAAAGGAGTGGGTGAGTGTTTTGTGGTGGCTAAAAGGAAAGGGAAAGGAAATAATTCCTTGWGAGCCTTTGGGGTGGGTTTCTATAAACACCACACAGGTGATGGGTGTAATCACCAGCAATTCTCTCTCCTTCTCAGAGCCTTCTGAGCAGAAAATGATTTCATTTCCATGGCCAAATATCACTGCATGCCATGGCCTTGGCCAGGGTGATAAATGGAATGGGGATWGTGATAATTTTGTAAAGGGGATGTTCCCCCCTTCCATCAGTCTGGCTGAGATCCACGCAGTTTACTCCTCAATCCCTGGCACTACCCTCACCAGGGAGGTGTGGAAATAAATCCAGGGGGTACAGGAGGGTTTGGTGAGTGCCCAGAACCACCCAGGACTGGCACAGAGCTCTGGGTTCTCTGGGTGATGTCTGAGCCCTCCTCTGGAGCTGCATTTGCTGCTGATTTCCCACAAACCATCCCAAGGACATTTATCAGTCCCAGCTCTTGYGGTTCCATTAACTTTCCTTGGCCTCAGACAATAAAGCCAGGAGTTAATTTCATTCATTTAACCAGTGGGAAGGGGGTGGGGGTGAAAAATAAGCTTGAATGCATTTTCTCTGCATCTGATGGATCCAGGATGCTGCACTCACATCCCTGCCACAGCCAGCAGTGTCAGCACTCACCAGCAGCTCCYGCCCTGCAAATAATGACTCACTTGCTTCAGTGGTCAAAATGAAGTGAAATCATGAAGTAAAAAACTGCCTCAAGGTTATTCAACGAGAGGTTTTGACCCAAAACTGAAAGTTTGCTTTTTTTTTTCTTTGCTTTTTTTTTAAGGCATTTGTTTCTGTCTTCTTATTTTTTGTTGTTGTTTTCTTTTCCAAGCAGCAGAGGTGTCAGCTGAAAGAGAAAGTGTTATTTCGGAAGGAAAAGTTGGAAGCATTCTGTTAGGAAACAGAAATGTGGGAAAATGCTTCGACCTCTCTTTTTCTTAATTTTAACTTTGTATTTTTGTCCTAGATGAAATTCTTCACACGCTGAGCCTGAACTGCATCGTTCTGCTGATCACTTCCCCCAGATTGCATATTTTGGTGAATTAGATATTTCCTCAAAGAATGTTGCCTTCATCTCTTCCCTTGATCCTGGCTTTGCCCAGGTGCCATGCAAGCACAARGCTTGTAGCAGGCAACAGGGAAGTGTCAGTTGGGACATCAACATTCTTTTTAAGGGTGGAATTGGAAGAGGAATAAACATGAGCTTCCTATTTGTTTATATTTTTTTATTTTTATTTTTTTTCATTGTATAATTTTTTTTTTCCATCTTGGGCGCTGCTTGCTTGGGCCTGGTTATCAGCACTCTGCTTGGGAGGGAGGATGCTCCTTTCTGCTCCAGGAAAATTGGAAATTGTGGGTCARAAACAGAGCCATGGGTCACAGGAGGGTGGAAAGTGGAGCCCAGCAGATGTGAGAGCAGTGAAAGCAAGAAAGAAAACCCTATTGCGCATTATTATTATTGACCTCCCTACTCTTGAAATAAAAAATTGGCTATTTAACTCACTCTAGTAGGCTTTTGGTTGAGAAGATTCAATTTGGTATTTGTAACTTGYTGATAAACCCAGAGAGGAACCTTCTCAGACAACTCCCTTCTACCAAAAAAATTCAGACTGCGATTATTTGTGTTATTCTCCATCAAATACTCAGTTAGAGAAGGGATCCACCACCTCCTCATCTTGATCCTGTTTGAAAACCTCATGTGTCACAACAGCATTGAATCACCTGCTCCTCAAAGATGTAATTTAATGAACTACAAGGAAATCCAAAATCTGAAATGAAAGAAAAAGGAAGAGAATGGCCTAAGGGACWCCCATGACAATAAAAAATTACTTTGGTATCCCAATTACTTGGAGGGATACAATTTTCTGCTGACACTTGCACTCTGCAGTGTGTTGGGTCAAGAGCTGTGTCGGTCATTTTTGGCAAAGCAGAGCAAAAAGCAGTGCCAGGGCTGCCAGCACCACAGAAACACAGAAACACAGCCACCTCTGGGCATGAGCAGAGCCACAGAAAACTCTGCAGGGAGGATGGAGAGAGAAACAAACAAAAGGGGATACAAAAAAAAAACAACAAAAAAAACCCAAACAAAAAAAAACCCCACCAAAAAAACCCAAAAAACACAGTTTTAAAATTGGGAGGTTTGGTGCAAAACAAACTGGTGGCAGGTGACACCAGGACATGAGGGATGAGGGATTGAATCAGGGCTGAACAGCCCATCCTGTACCTGCTCCCACCTTCATTCCACAGGTACAGCAAATCCCATCCAGAGCTGGCAGAAAGAGGCTTTTGCTGTGTTTGAGTGAGCGAAAACCCAAATGATTCTCTTCCTAATTAGCCTAATGAGCCTTTTGGCTCCCAGATGATGACAAGTAAATGAATTTGCCCTTTCCTTGACAAGTTCTTATGGGAATGATCCGAAGCCTTTCGTAACAATGCATCAAAAGTACAAAGTCATTAAAAACAGTTGTCCAGCTATGAAATTAGTTATTGATTAATATTGCTTCCAGACAGCCATATTGTTCATTTAAAGAATAAAAAAAAAAGGATTCCAATGTTCATATTTCTTCATGAAAGGGTTTATTGAAATATGGAAAACATTTCAGATCCTCAGGTCACATATGCCTGTACTTCTGTGCTTGGACACAATCACTTTTTTTCATTTAAAAGCTTCATTTTTAAGCTTCACTGGGGTCTTGCACTTGGAAAAACTTGTTGATTGCCACAAACATCCGGGCTGATCTCATCCTGGTGTGCCCTTTCCCAGCTGAAGAGAGCAGCTTCTCCTGGAAGAAGCTTTACAAAAATGAGCAGAACAAGCCCTGCTGTGAGTCACAGGGAGTTTGTCATCTCCCAGGCTGTGAGCCGCAGTTAAAACGAGAACAGAGGGCTCCTAAAAGTGGCTGAAAGGCCCCTGCTCTGTGAATAGAGCCAGGAAATAACTGGTATCAAGTGTTATTAGGGGCCAAAGGAGCGGTGTTAGAGGGAGCAGGAGCACAAACAGCCGGCGTGCAATGGTCCATCTCCAGCAGCACGATTTCCATGGTCACCCAGACAGGTCAAGAGATGTGTGTCTGCACTTTTGTACCAGCCAGCCTCCACAATCCCCAGCCTCTGAAGGGAGAGGGAGGGAAATGATGCAGGGGGGGCAAAAGCACAGCAAACAGTACTTGGAATTGCACTCACCAGAGAGGATTTTTAAACAYTGTGCTGGTCAATTCACTGAAATTACTGGTTTGCCACAATGTTATAACTTTGTATGTTTAAAACCAGAACTCATTTTGTAATCCTCTYCCTTCCACAGAAGTGACATTTGTCAGAATATTAAAGAATTCTGAGTGCAYTTCAGGCTCCATTTCACTCTGAGGTCATTGCCAGCTAGAGTTCATTGTTTCATTCTGAGTTGATCAGAAGTTTTCCATAATTCAGTGGCTTTTCCCACATTAATATCTCCTTCCTGAAACCAACGTCTGGCAGAAAAAAAAAAAAAAAAAAAAAAAAAAAAAGAAAAGAAAAAAACCACATTTCCCTGAAATTTCAGTTCCTGGGGGAGTCTGGCCCAGCAAATGGCACCGTTATAATATTGTTCCTCCATTACAATTGCCTCAGAATCATTACTCTTGTATTTCATCCTCAGCTGATTAGTCCCTCAGCTCAATTGCTTTCAAATGAATAAAATACCATCTATTTGTGTTTTTGCTTCTGTGGGGAAAAAAATCTGCTTGTTGTGGTAAACTAAATAGATTGGTTTTGTCTGTGCGGGGTTTTGTTTTAAAGAATGGAATAATTTTGCTGGAACTGAAATTCAGGTTTTTCAGGCTCTCTAATGAAATTCTTCTATTGTGTGTTGATTTGGGAAACAGTTTGGACAGCTGATGTTAAACTGCTCTGGAAGCTTGAACTGAGGTTTGGAATCACAGAATCCTGGAATGGTTTGGGGTGGAAGGGACCTTGAGGATCATTTCATGCCATCCCCWGCCATGGCAGGGACACCTCCCACTGTCCCAGGCTGCTCCCAGCCCCAATGTCCAGCCTGGCCTTGGGCACTGCCAGGGATCCAGGGGCAGCCACAGCTTCTCTGGGCACCCTGTGCCAGGGCCTCCCCACCCTCACAGGGAACAATTCCTTCCCAATATCCAATCTAAACCTGCTCTCTGTCATTTTGAACCCATTCCCCTCCATGTAAATTGTCTCTCTCCATCTTTCCTGCTGCTCCTTCAGGCACTGKAAGGTCACAATTTGGTCACCCCAAAGCTTCTCCTCTCCAGGCTGAACAATCCCAGCTCTCCCASCCTTCCCTCTGATCCTCCTCTGGACTCACCCCAACACCTCCACATCCTCCCTGTGCTCTGACCCYAACCATTCCAGAAACACTCCTCTAAAAAGATGTTTAGTCCTTGCCCTCTTTTTTCATTATCAGGTGTTCAGATAGCCTGGGAAAGTTTCAGATAGTCACCCAACGTGAAGCTTATCAGCTTTGCCTATTATTCCTCATCAAATCTGAAACATGCCAGGCATCATTTAYCCTGAGATGTTTGGCATTTCACAAACCCTGGCTGCCTGTCACTCAAACCCCGGTGATGGGCACTTCAAAGAAGGCCAAGGCACAGTTTTGAGCACCTTTTTATAAATTTCTTTGGMCCMACATTTCTTGCATGGAAGCCCTCTWGTGAAGGCTTGAATTCCTGATAAATTTCCATGCATTATTAACCTAATTGGACACAACATATATTCTGAGATTCTCATTAATATTTTTTAACACATTGCGGCGTCTTTACCCTTGAGCACTCAACCGAGTTTTCATCTCCGTAAAAATGGGCCCCTCATAACCAGACAATATCCAATCATTTCCAGTCCATAAGGTAAATTTCCTTTATATTCTTTCCATTTTGCAGTTTTCTCACCAATCAGCACAATAACTTTCACCCTATGGATTATTTCTCCACAAACCTTGCCAGGAGCTGCCTGGGAAAGGATGGAAACTTGAGTTGGAGGACACATCAAAGAGAGAATCTCAGGCTAAATGAAAGCTCTTTTTAGCAGAATTATTCTGCTTATTTCTGTAATTTCTACCCTTTGGTGATTCCAATCATCTTCAAAATGAATAAATTAATTGCAATATGGTAATAATATGCCAATGATATCGTATTTACCAATATTATTAAATGATACTGCAGCCCACTGGTTGTTAAGTGACTTTGTTGTTAACTTTATCTGTTAATTTATCTGTGTAGCAGGAACAATTTGGAGCCCAACACCTGAATATCCCAGTCTGGGAGGTACAAAAAAACATGAAAGGAATGACCCCGAGCTAAAATGATTACTGGTGTTTGTTTTTTAGACACCATGGCTACAACAACAAAGTTAATCAGCCAGAACAATTATAGCTAAAATATTTTTAAACATAGATTTTTTTTTATTGTTATTATCCAAAATTGAACTGTGTAGATTATTTTAAGTGTGTAGATTTTTGTTTGCATCCATGAAATTGCTACCATATTAACAAGATTTTCCAGACATTAATGGATTGAATTCTGTATAATTGTAACTATATTAATTCATCCCAATTACCTCTAAGTAAAATTTAAATTAAGTTAAATTGAAGAAATTAAAAATGTTTGAAAACCCTGCATGGGAACCTTGAGGCATCATAAGATTGTCGTTTCTCATCTCTAATATCATTCATTCTGCAGCTGAGAACACAAMTGAAGGAGTCTTGCTTCTCCCAACACGTGTAAACTCTTGTTTTCTGTACATTTCAACTCAAATTTAGAGGTTTTTTTATAAATTTAATATGATTTTTTTTCTCCACTGATGGAAACAGTGGCTCTTCAGTTCTGTTGGTTCCTTATGGAGGAAGCTGCAGTGCAGATGATCCATTTATAATGTGGGGATGTTCAGCCACAAAGAGGGGTTTAATACAGGGTGAAAGCTCTGGCACGGATCTGAAAGGGAGGAAACAGTCAGGACAGGCACAGAGGCCCCTTCTGGCACCAAAGGCACTCAGAAACCTCCCAGAATTCTTGCAGCTCTGCTCCAAAAGGCAAAACTGCTCTTCCTGCCAAGGCCAGGGCCACCACGAGCCCTCAGCAGGGCTTGGGGGCAGATCCAGGCTGAGACACTTTTATCTGATCCTGGCAGACACAGCTGGATCCCAGCTCAGGTCTGCGTGGTCATGCTGGGCTGGAAGAATTTGGGTTGAAATTGTCTCCAACTGGGGCTCCTTCATGTCCAGGCCCTTCCATCCCTGGGGTCAGAGGAGCTGTGCTGAGGTTTACGAGCAAAGGAGAATTTTCAACAGAACTGCTGCACATCTGGCAGGAATTTGGCCAATTTGGGCAAGCAGACACATGGCAACTTCACATGGGTTTTTCAGCTGCATTTTTGGGTTTTGTAACACTGAAATCTCCATGTATTTCAGATTTCTTGCCTCTCCTTTGCTCATCTCATGGCTGGCTGTACACTCTTCCAAAAGACTCCTCTAAAAATCCAGATCTCCAGCTCCTGATCTCCAGATCACACCRAGCTGGGTTGGTCTGGAAAATCCCTGGGCAGCCTTGGGCTGCATTTCTGCYCACCTCTACTCAGGCTGCACTGATATGGAGAGCAGCATTTATTAATAAAGGCTGCCAGAACATCCTGTCTCCTCTTCAACTGGAATTTTCCAGTTGCACTGGTCTCTGTGGGCTCCAAGGGCTGGACAGGTGGTCTGCTCTGAATTTGACAGCCTGAATCAGATAAAACACTCAGTTTTAGATCATCTGGGCTCTGCCAGAAGGAGACAGACGCAGGTCACACTGAGAACCAGCCCAAGCTGTTCCCCTCCCTGCAGCAGAGTCATCCACACAGAGAGGAAGGCGCTCACAGGGAAGAAATGGTTTTCAGAAAGGTGTTCATTAATTGCATTTTTGTTCTGGACCCTCTGGTGAACAGAGACACACTGGGAACAAATGAAAGTTTTTGGAGTTGGGGGAAAAAAAAAAAAGGAGGAAAAAGTTTTGCCTCTTAGAGCAGGGAAATAGTTTGAGGCTATGTTTTAATTAAAATGAATATCTGCACTATCTTAATGTTATTGCCAGTTAAGTGTAGCAGGGTGATTTAGAGTTCTGTAACACAATTATACTCCGGTAATGAAGCTCCGCAGAATTATCCCAGGAATTCCAAATGCAGAGGGGAGCAGTAGCTCTCATTTGTAACCATGTTACAGCCTCTATTGTTACAGTATTTTCTGTTTTCCTCAAAGATTAGCTCAGTCGTATTTAAGTCTCTGGTTGCATTAAGGAGAGGTGGGGAAGGAGTGGCAGCAGATGTTCCACCATCCCGAGAGTGAATTTGTTCCAAATGCTCTGATCCCAGCAGGGATCTGTCCCTGCTCCTGCTCTGCCTGCTGTAGGACAGGACCCAGATTATTCCCTGAAAATACCCCGTGTTCTGCAGGTGCCACCTCAGGTGAGATCCTTGACAGGTGGAGCCTTTCAGAGTTGTTTCACACCTTTACCTCTGCTGCTGTTTCCTTCTGGTGTGTCTGGGATGTCTCATCTGGTGTGGGCTCCTGGTGGGATTCCTGATATGGGGAAAAGCTGCTTGGGAAGGGGCAGCTCCCTGCTCTGCTTGATCCTCTTCCATCTACACAAAAAAGAAAACATTCCTACATCTTCAGCTGTGCTTCCAAATTTCATACAATGGAGCTCTGTTTTTGGGTTTAGATGTTGAGTTTGACCTCCAGGGCTTACGTAGGCCATTCCTGGGTTTGTGCCCCAAAGTTTCACACACTAGAGCTCTGTTTTTGGTTTTAGATGTTGAGTTTGGGTTTCAGGGTGTGCCTGGGTTGCTCCTGGGTTTGTGCCTCAATGCCCTTTGCCAAGTGAGGCAGAAACATCTACACACTCTGACCAGACCACTCAAACAGGTTCAGCCTTCTGTCCACCCACAGGAAATGCTCATTTCTGCACTCTAAGAAGATATTTGCTCAGTCCAAGTCCTTCCAGGCCACCAAAATTCTTTGCTTGGGTGAGATCCTGATTTGCAGCGTGTGGAACCACAGACAACCCCAAACCTGCTCTCCCTGGAGAACGCTTCTCTCTGACCGAGAATGGCCCAAATTTTGGGCCCTGTCAGCTTTCATTCCCATTGGAAACAAATTTGTTTGGCATTGAGGAAAGCTGAAAACTGAATTGGCGGTAACTTCAGTTTTGGATTTGCAGCAAACAGACTAAAAGCAGAAAGGAATCGATATGATAATAAGCACAATCCTCAGCAACGCCTCCAGCCCCCTGTGGCAGACCCCAGAATTCTGATTAATCCAAGGAAACAGACTTGGTGTACTCTCTTCCTGCTTCTGTGGGCTGTTTTTTTGCATGATTTCATATCCCAACTAAGGTCCAGACCGCTCAAATGAGGTGGATCTGTCAGCCTTTCAGGATTGTCAGCGCTCAAATCCAGCATCAAATTCCTGAGRTACAACATTCTGGCTCCAACCAGGTGGCGCTTTGGGGGAAAAAAAATAAAGACAGGCAATAAAAGCAAGCTTGAAAAATGTCTTGCTGCTCTGCTCTGTGGTTGAGTTTGAAGCAAACTGGCATGAAAGAAATGTTTCAAACCCGAAATGTGCAGCGTTTCTTACCTTCTCAAAATGGAATGTTTCTATTTGCTTGCTTGAAACTAATTTTAGTTTGTCCACTTCTTTCCAGCGGAGCCTTTCTGCAACCATGTTTCCCAGATCTTAGCAGTGAGAAGAGCTCTTCCTTTCAGGCCCCGGTCTGTTCMCACTGAGCTGTGCTTTTCTGCCTTCAGGCCTTCTAAAATATTWTCCACCGGGGCAAAATGCTGCTCAACGTGTGTAAAGACCTTGCCTTTCACCTCTAGGTCAATTCCACCTCTATGGCCCAAAAAGGACAATTCTCCCATTGTTCAGCTTTACCTGAGGAGGAAAGGCTGTCACCTCRCAGCTGTGTGAAAACCCACAGCTCGAGCTCAGACTCCAGGCAGCAGCTCGCTGTTAGCATAAAAAATAGGTCAGCCCATTTTCTGCAGAAAACAATTCCTCCTGCAAATTTTTGGTCCCTCTCCAACCGCTTCGCTGAAAGCTCATGACCATGGAATAAAGGCTAAGGTCAAATGTCCCGGAGCTATGAGACAATATCTCAGGATGCAGGTGTCCTTGGGCTCTGATTTAGGTTTCCATGTGTCTTACTGCATTTGCTTAATGATTTTCTAGGCACCTATGGCCATAGCATCTGGGCTGCTGCCACAAATTAAATGCAATCAGACATTAAATCAAACTGCCTCCAGCAGGCTGTGGGAAGAGGGCTCCTCCTGCTGCTGCCACCGGCGGGCAGAGGGGACTCAGGAATGGTCAAATCCATGCAAAGACATTGCTGAGAGAGTGCATCTTGGAAAGCTGGCAGAGTCACTGTGGATTAGCAGGAAATCCACACTCCTGGACTGGAATTCTTCCTCTGTGAATATCAGAGAAAGGAGGGCTGGGAGATGTCTCAAATTGCTTAAATATTCTACAGGCTCGCTGTAGAGAGAACCTGCCCTCAGGCTTCCTTTCGGGCAAAATCCCAGGCATCATTTATGCAGCACAAGACCCTGAGGTTCAGGCACCGAGACTTTGGTGTTTTAAGGCTTCTTATCAGATATTTATTCTCTCGGAGTGACCACTTGAATTTGCAGTAGCAGGTGTTGGGGGAGATGGATTCCTATCCCAGGCCTGGTGGGAGTGTTCCTTCCCTTGCATTGGATTCTGTTTGGGATTTTACATTCCATATGTTTCTGTTGGAGCCAGGCAGGACCATTATCAGCCTGAGTGCAAACAGCTGGAATGTAGAAATTGTCTGATATGAAGGAAGATTTATCAAGAATTTTTCCCAAACCACACAATGCAAATCCAGCCCTGTTTAGGGGTGTGAAAAAAATTGTCATATCCAGCACGGCGACAATATGAAGTGATATCTGACTCAGTGCTGGATTGTCAAAATAGCCCAAATAGCCAGATAATAATTCAATTTAATCCTCTTTATAGTGAGAGAGCAAGGGAGGCTCTCAGGGCATGTAAAATCTGCCTGCATGTGTCCATCTGCTTGCAATGGCTCTGTGTGGCAGCTTGATTGGAAATTATTTGCATGGGAAGGAAAGGTCGCTGTCTCTGAAGGACAAAATCCGCCTCTCTGTCCAACACACTCCGGGAGCTATTGGTCACCCTGRGCTGACAGCTCTGAATTGCAGGGCAGAGTTTGCTGCTTTTATTTCTCCCAGTAATTCGGGGGGCGTGTGTGAGAGGAGGAGGGGTCACACGTTCRGCTGAGCTCGGGGTGTGACGGAGGCACCGGGCCACGGTCACCTCAAAAACACCGAGGGATATTTACAGAGCTGAAAAAAAAAAACCCATCAGGAGCTGTTTACTGATTAAACTTGAAGCAAGCCCAGTCCTTCCAAAAGAGCAATCATCTGCTATTCATCACGGATTCCTGCAAGTCTGGATGCAAGGGCTGCTGCAAAGCTGGGCAGGTCCTTGGTGCTCAAAGTGACTTTCTGCTGTTTGTAGTAATGATATGGGAGCCCTGAGGAACCTGAGCTCAGCCTGGTTTGAGCTGCTGGACAGAGAAGAAAAGACCTCAAATACAGACAGAGAACAAAGGAGCATCCCTTCTGTGGGGTCTCATGTCAGTGGCACAGCTCGGGGTTCCAGAGCCCTTCCAGCATTCCAAAATCGTTTTCCAGCCCCCACTTATGGGGACAAAACACCGTGACTGCAGCCCAAATCTGCTCAGCTACACCTCCAGCCATGGGTAGGATGGAACTGCAAACTTGCTGGACAAATAAAAACTCTCTGTCGAAAAACAACTGAGGATTCAAATTCGTTCATATCTGAATGGAAATTAAAACAGTCTTTTTCTTTCTTATTTTCAGTGGGATTTACAGCTTCGTGCATTTGGATTGTCCCTCCCTTCCAGCTTTGGATCCTGTTGGCCAAAGTGACCATACTTTGGCAAATGGGGACAGAGATTCCTGCCAGCTTTGTGAGCACAGGCAGGGTGACAAGAAAGGACCTCAAGTGGTATTTTATCTGATATTTTCTGATTATCTGATATTTCTGATAATCAGATCTATATCTGATATTTATCTGATCCGGTATTTTTAACTGATGCAATCCCTGTGGATATTTTCAGTGGCTGGGCTGATCCATGGACCTGTCCTTGGTGCTGCATTTTGAGCACTGTGGTGGGGTTGGAAKGACCCCAAAAGTTTTTTTGCCACTTCAGTTTGAGGGTCAAAATCTGTGGGATTTTCCGGGTCTGTGGTTGTCAGTCAATCTTGCTAAAGTGCTAAAATAGTCAACAAAACATAAACTCTTTGAAATGGAAAGCAGAATTTTGCAGGGAGCCAGGTCTGAAAGAATTGTGACCAAAAAAATGGCTTTTTTATTCATTAAAATTCAAATACAGATAAATAAGCAACCAGCTCCAGTGAGGATTACAGAACTTCRGTATTTATGAGAAAGCAGAAATTTTATAAATATTGAGATTGGCTATTTTCTACCTACATACCTTTTCTTTTTTTGGAAGAGTAATAACATTTGCTAGCCCAGCAATAATACAATGCATTTATGCAGCAGCTTTCATCCCGAGATCTCCAAGCACTTTGCCAACACTGGCTGGATGAAACCTCACACAGCTCTCACAGAGGAAATAATGAATTATTATTCCCAAATGATAAATTGAGGATTTTTTTGCAGAGGAAGATCAAGGAATTCTGTGGCAGAGTCTGGGGGATGCTGCTGCAGGAATTATTCCACATCTGAGGGACTCCACCAGTTCAAAATGTGTTTAGAGGGACAAAAGTTGCTGCAGGAGCTGATGGGGTGAACTGCCTTCGTGCTGTCGTGGGTGACAATAAATGAGAGTAACTCATTCCTGCAGATCAGCACCAATCTTGTATGAGTTAAATAAAGGGTAGATCAGCTCAGAGTTATGTGCTAAACAACTCCGTGGCCCCATGCATTCAGTTCATTTGGGTATCTCTCCTCAGCACTGAATCATGCCATGTAAATGTCACTTTTATGGATAAGGTCAATTTAAAATATGTTCCCAACAGCAGCAGCAGCCACAGCAACAACAGCGGCATCAACAGCAACATCAACAACAACCCAAATGATGTTTTAAAGGTTGTCAAAACTTCTCCTCTACAAGACTTTTTAAAATGAAATTTGCCCCTGCRTTAAAAAGAAATTCTGTCATAAATATAAGGAAGAAAAAGAGTGTCAGAATCCAATGATAGATACAGACTAACCAGAACATGTGTTTTCATCAACTTTTACCATTTTAAAAGGACAGAAAGTGGATAGACATAGGACTGTTCTCTCTTTTCAAAAAGAGAAATTTTTCCATTRTATCAAAATATGGAGAAGGAGATTTGGGTCTTCCCCTACCCAAACCTGGTCTTCAGAAATTCTGGCCTGCACCAGAATCACAAAATTCCTCTGACAATCAGGAAGTTTCCTTTCCTAAATTCAGTGCTTTTGTAGGTTTGGATATTTTTTCTTCTTTTCCCCTCCTTTTCTCTTTGGCTGCCCCACTGAAATGTCTTGAAGTGATCAAGATTACTGGCCTGAATAATCCCCAGGCAATTAATTGGCTAAACTGCAGCTAAGGTGATTACRAAATTTTAATGGCTGAAGGGATGTTGATAATGAAGATGAGGATGATGATGCTAATGACGCTAATGAGTAAATTTGTGGATTTCTAAACTTATTTTACTTGTCAGCATCAGTGATTATTTTGATGCAGGAGGTTCTGGCTCTGAGCTGCAGCATGGGCCTGCTCAGGGGGTGGAATTGCTCCATCCTGGGAACACTCACGTGGCCTTTTGGAAGCAGATTTCACATCAGCCTTGATGGAGGCRCTGCTGTCTGGAACTTCTCATCTCATCTAATGCCTTGTCTCTCACCCACTAATTTATATCAATCCCTTTCTTCCCATTTACGTGCGACACCTCTTTAAATCAAGCAGGGGTGTCTTTTTTCAGGGCTCTAAGTGGCAGGGAATTCACAACATTCAGCTGTTGAGCAGGCATCAATTACTGCTGCTATTTAGAGGCACGTCTCCATCGGAGTTTGAACACATCTTTGAAGTTTGCACCGGTTGGGCTTTGCTGGAATGTTTTCACTTTTGAAGAAAATTTTGAAGAGCATTTTGTTTACGAATCTCTTCCCCATGTAAGCCCTGAATGATGATAATGATGATGATGATGATGATAATGATGATGATGTCACTGTTTTACTGCATGTGACACAACCAACATCTTCTCTTGGAAAATGGCATTTCCACTCCCTCAGCCAGGGCTGTCTGAGGCGTGGGCAGCCTTTCTCCTGGTACAGACCACAGCTCTCAGCTGAAGTCATTAAAGAAAGGGATCCCAAGGGAGAGATTTTGGAGGAAAGTCACTGATGGTTGCTCACTTGTTTAGGACTTGGTATCTGAGTCTGATTGTTTCTCTCCAATTTCAAATAAAGCCGAATGTTGAGGCAGTTTTCTTTTGTTTTAAGGTTTTTTTTCCCCCCAAGGATCACATTCCTAACAGTGGAATACTGCTGGGATGGAGAAGGCAGGAGAAGGGAAGGCAGTGCTGCAGGCTTTTGGACTAACACAGCGCTTCTTGTGCCTTGATTCCTCCATCGGCAAAGCCCCCACTCCTTAAAATCCCTTGAAGTGGCCCTTTTTGGTGGTCTGAACATGCAGGGAGCTGGAGGGGGTCCTGTTTCTCTCCCCTGGTGACCAGCACCTGCCACTCTGCTGCTTTTCTCCCGCTGATCCCCAGCTGATGGATCCGGCAGCATCCGAGGGGTCAGAGTCCGATGGATTCGTGGTGTGTGATCGACCCGCCGGTGTTGGATGTGTTGTAGATTCACTCAGGCTGTGCTCCTGTCTCTTTATCTCCCCTGTGCAGTTGTGCTGACAGCTTCCCCTGTCCCCTCCCGAGCTGGCTGTGCAGCACCAGGAGTTTCTCGGGAGAAATGTGCGCCTTTGCTTCCTGGRTTCTCTCTGACATCCGCGCAGAAATCCACCCTCTGTGTGCAAGGACAGGGCCCATGGRTGCTGTAACCACTTAAAAAGGGAAGTGCTTCACTTGCTCTTTAAGAAGAGAAAGATCCAAATAAAAATCCCTGGTCCCAAAGCTTTAAGAATGCAAATCAAACCTCTACTGCTGCTCTGAAAAGTCAGAATTCACCCTGAGCGCCGATGCCAAGGACGTCTCCAGTGCACATTTCTGCTGTGATGGAACACTGACGTGTGGAATCGGTTTGCTACAGCCCCTCTTCTCACACGGGGGAGAAATTCTCACTCTGAGCTGCCAGGAGAGCTTGGTGCTCTCCACTGAGGCTTCGTTTCATGTGTGGCCCTGTCGAAATGCACAGTCCAGGGTACAGAACATTCTGGGCTCGCTTCCCAAGCTGGGAGTGTGAGAGATGCTGGAGGTGTGAAGAGGAACTTAGTGAGTGTTGGCACATCATTGAGGGCAACAGATGACCTCTTGGAAAGACTTAAACACAGAAAAAAAGGAAAAGGAGAAAAGGCAAAAAGGAGAAAAGGGGAAAGGGAGAAAAGGAGAAAAGGAAAAGAGAAAAAGAGAAAAAGAGAAAAAGAGAAAAAGAGAAAAAGAGAAAAAGAGAAAAAGAAGGAAAAGGAAAATGAAAAGGAGTAAAGGAATAAAGGAGTAAAAAGAGTAAAGGAGAAGAGAAAAGGAGAAAAGAAGAAAATAAGAAAAGAAGAAAAGAAGAAAAGAAGAAAAGAAGAAAAGAAGAAAAGAAGAAGAAAAGAAGAAGAAGAAAAGAAGAAAAGAAGAAGAAAAGAAGAAGAAGAAAAGAAGAAAAGAGAAAAAGAAAAGGAAAATAGAAAAATAAAAGAAAGAAAAGGAAAAGGAAAAGGAAAAGGAAAAGGAAAAGGAAAAGGAAAAGAAAAAGGAAAAGAAAAAGGAAAAGGAAAAGGAAAAGGGAAAGGGAAAAGGGAAAGGGAAAAGGGAAAGGGAAAAGGGAAAAGGAAAAAAGGAAAAAATAAAAAGGAAAAAGGAAAAGAAAAGGAAAAAAGAAAAAGATAAAAAGAAAATTCTGACTGTAGCAACATTGGGATTTGAAATAAATGATGGCTCCAGAGACCAAATGTGTTGCATCACGATCCTAATCCCCAGGATTTGATAGATACTGAGTGTTTCTGTTCTTTCACTCAGTTTTAAGTGCAGCTCCCTTTATCTATCCATTTAATTGTTCAAGCTTTCTAGATAAATGGCAGGATTTCTTACAAAGTATGCTAAAATCTGAAGCCTTGTGTGTCTAGGTAAAATGCCAATAAGGTAAAACATGATTGTATAGAGGGGAATTCTAGACTTCATAATTATCCCACTGAAAAACTGAAATGCCTTTTAAAACCTTTTTTCTCTCTTTCCCAGCTGAAATACAAATGAAAAGATCTTCCCTGGATTGAATCGTGACTCTGTGGTGCATGTGATTAATTCAGATTTCATCCCTCATGGAGTCCTTGACTCACTGAGACCATTTCTGATGCTCTGGAGATGAGCTGCACTACAAAGGGAAAGGAATCACATAAAATCACCAAAAACAAATTTGAAAATAAGCGGCCTCAGGAGGTCACCCAGTCCAGCCCTGCCTCAAGGCTCCACCAGCCACTTCTAAACCTTTCCTGACAGATGTTGGTTTAACCTTCTCTTAAAAACCTCTGGTGGTTCCAATCTCCAGCAATCTATTCCAGCCCTTAACTGCCCTTTCCTGCAGGATGCTTTCCCTTCATGTCTAATACAAAACAAATAATTATCTCTGTTTCCCCACCCCTTTGGAGACACAGAAGATACACTTTTAGATGTTGAGACCACACTTTTYAACAGATAAATCATCATCCTCCAATCATGCTGATTGGGCTGCAGGTCAGACATTCCTGTGCTTATACATTTTCCTTTACTCTCCATGAATCCTTTTCATTTTTCTACCTCTTCGTTTGTATTTTATCACCCACATG
>NW_026623563.1:119671-125751 GCF_030028575.1 Malurus melanocephalus
CTCCTCTCCCTCCTCCCAGCAGAGCAGACAGAGCCGGGCTCAGGCAGCTGCAGGAGCTGATTTGTTGGGAGCTGACGYCAAGGGGAGCTCTCCCGTTTGTCCTAGTGGCCCTTCCCTGAACTATCGATGTAAATATGTGACAAAAGCATCCCTCACGCCGGCTGCCGCTGCGGGATGGAAACATGACACGTCCATAAAGCCTGATCTATGTGCAATCATCACACACATGCCTTCAGACAGGGCAGAGCACTGACTTGCTAATTAAGTTTTACAATCCAGCGGTTGTGAGGGAGATAAAAACATGTCCCCGGTCAATCCATTACAAAGAGAACAGAACATCTGACCTTTTCCTCCTGCCTTCCGTTTGCACTCGCCGGATCCATAACCTTTTCCAGCTGGAACGGAAAGTTCAATTAAGTTTTGTTGGCTCAGAAAACTGCCCATGTCCTGGAGAGTAGATTAGGCACTCAGGGGCTGCAATTATCCATCTGGTGCCACTTCAGCTGTAATATCTATATATTTATATACGTACTGCCAGCCTTGCAAGGATAAACATTGTGCTGAGTTGCTGGCAGGAGGGTCACATTCCCTGCTGCTGCTGCTGCTGGGGAGTCCTGTGGTCCCCACGCTCCAAACCACGAGGATTTGGGCTGGGTAAATCCAATGTCACCTCTGCCACCCAGCCCCAGAGGGAAGGTGTCAGACAGGAGTGGATTCAGCACATACCACCCAAAATTTCAGSTCTCCATCTCTCAGTCTACTGATTYATGGGTCTGTGCTTCCCCACAGTCCAGGGGAGGCAGGCAGAACCTTTGGAAGTGATTTAATCTCTTTAAGGARGGGATTTTATAAATACAGACACGTGTATATTAAATATAGTTAGCACTRGTGGGGACAAAGAGCGTGGCCTTGGCAGATCACTCATGCAATTACTGCAGAGATGAGGCCCTGACAGGGAGCAGCCCATCAATCATCAGGGTGATCAATAAMTCCTGCAGAGCTCACAATCAAACCTGAGCAGCCTCACAGGTGAGGGAATGCCAAAAATCCTCGCTGCACAAAGGCTGTGCCTTCAAGGGCTCATCTGAGTGTGTGCTGAGCTGGGTTTTCCCTGTGGGGATGTTCTCAAGCTSTTTGGGCTCCAGCTGTCCCTAAAAAAGGAGCAAACCCCTCTCAGGTCATCCCAACTGAATCACAAGCCAGGCTTTCAGAAGGGGCTGCAGCAGTGACATTCATTGCCAATAAATCCCAGGACAGTAGTCACTGCAGCTCACAGTGCCGGGCTCTGCCTGCACCAGGGGCTCATCAAAAGGTGAACGTGAATTTTGCCTCATCCACTGAATGCCAAGAAAAGTGACAAAAMMCCAAACATCTGAKCACCACCCACCATCTGCTGCAGGGYGAGTGKTTCAAGCCAGAACCATCRAAATATAGGTTGTCCTGCTTAWAAAATCAAGAAAATAAAGACTTAAGTTATCACTCTCAATGAAAGAGGAAAGCTGGGCTCCCTGCTTCAGAAGCTGGCAGATTTGGAATGTGTTATTTCTGGCCTCTACCAGGAATCTTTCTCCAGGCCTTSRTGAGGGCAGGTTTTCTCATGTGGTCATGGAATCATTTAGGTTGGAAGGGGCTTTAAACATCTTCCAGTTCCACCTCCACRGGCAGGGACACCTCCCACTGTCCCAGGCTGCTCCCAGCCCCAATGTCCAGCCTGGCCTTGGGCACTGCCAGGGATCCAGGGGCAGCCACAGCTTCTCTGGGCACCCTGTGCCAGGGCCTCCCCACCCTCCCAGGGAAGGATTTCTCCCATGTATCTCCTAAATTTCCCTYTTTCACTCTGACCCCAGACACTCCTGGACAGCAGCCTGGCAATGACCTCTGAGTGACAATTTGACCCAGGCACTTTGGCCACTCTGATGACCCACACAACTGTGAGAGCAAACTCTGCCTCTCTCAGCAGAACAAAACTAAAATCTGRAGCACATTAAGGAACTCTGTCCCAGATTTCCCCCTCCCTTGCTTGCTGACCTGCATCTTTTCCTGGGTACACACAGCCTCTCCAGGTCACAGATTTACAGCGGTGACAGCTCAGAGAACCTTTATTAAATCTGCTCCAAACTTTGTTCATTCCATCCCCCAGCACTCTGGTGACCCACCTTCACCTTGATGCCATCACCTCTCAACTTCTTCTTATTTTTTCCTCCTTACTCTTTCTAAATATGGAAAAAACCCCCATAAACTCCATCCTGAAATAATAAATTGTCCCACAGCAAGAGCGTGGCTGCACCATGGGCTGGAAAGGGTGCAGGAATGGCTGTTCCTTTTCACTCTCCTAGAGAAGAATCTGGTTTGGTTTTTTTCCACAGCCTTTTTGGTGGTTTTGGGAGCACCCAGGCGTGCCCCTCTTCCCCCAGGAGGATGAGAAGGATCCCATCCTGGCACAGCTCTCTCTGCTTGGGCTGAGTGTGTGATTTCCCGGAGCCTGCCCACCTTGGCTGTCTCTGGGGATGCTGAGCCTCATTAGCTGCTCTCCCGTTCGGGGATGTGGCAGGGAGGTGTGAACAGCCGCTTTAATTGGGTTTTGGGCACAAAGGCAGCAGTGGCAGCGCTGTGCTGTCGGGGCTGCCTTACAAACAGGAGGTTTGAGCAGAGATTGCTCCGTCTGCACCGAGTTAAACCTCACAACAACGTTCCTGAGCGAGCATCTCTCTGAACACAGGGGAAGAGAGCACAAAAAAGGGTGTCTTTTCAGTGTGTGAGGGTTTCTGCACCGGTTTTTAGTCTCTGCCATGGTTTATTCTCTGCCAGGTTGGGACTGTGCTGCTTTTTCTCCCCACCCACTTGCTCTCGTGCATGATCCTGATATTCCCCTTCTCTGCCTTTCCTCACCCTCCCCATCAGCTCTTTCTGGCCTGGGCAGTCCGTGACAGCTGCCAAATGTCCAGATGTGATGAGAACTGACAGATCAGCAGCCACATCACATCAGGCCTCGGAACGAGGAGGTTTTTCCTGCTGGCCCTCGTCTTACAGTCCCCTATAATCACCAGTTCCTAGAAAAGCAGGCTATTTGCTTATTATTTTTCTTTCTGGTGGTCTGTACTTTGTGTCTCTGGAAATAAGAGGGATTTAAAAATGAAAACCCCTTAGTCCAAAGTGTCCTGAGATGTCCTGTCTGCACCTCTAAACACAGATGTGGATTTAGCTGTGTTGCTTAGGAACCTGCATCTGTGGCCTGCCTGGTCCCTTCATGTTTATTTAAAATCACATCTAACAGGAAAAGACACAGCCATAAGGCTCAAGAGTGAAAGTTTACCAGGGTCACTGCTTCTGCCACCTGAACTATTTCTCTGGTCTGTCCTCACCCAAAATCCCCAAACAGCTTCCATACAAATTAGATACAGAAACACAGGGTTTCAGCTCAGCTGCTTCCCACCCAGGGTTTGTCTCCTGCCCCAGGAAAACACCCCTTGTGTGTGGTGGGCAGCATTATGAAAATATCTCTTTTTTTTTCCTCCCTCTCCACTGGGAAGTTGTATTTACAGATAAAAAATAAGGAAAAAAATTAATGGGGATGCCAAATATCCAGCAGTCCTGGATACACGGCTGCAGTGTGGATAAACCAGCCATGCCCTGGCACAGGGAGCTCGATGTGCCTAGAGTACCTCAGGGTTTTTGTGTGAATTGTTCAGGGCAGGGCTGGGCACTGTTTGCCTCCCCTTCAAGGGCACAACAARATTCCTGCTCAAATACTTTCCAGAAATGGATCCAGGTTGCATCCCCATGCTGGTACAAAGCTAAAGAGCATCCAAGCCCAGGTCCAGATATGATTTCCATCCCAGGCTGACAGTGCCTTTGCTTACATTTAAGCACAGTTCCAAAATCCCCGCTGTTGCCTTCTCTTCTGCTGAAATAAAAATGAACTGGAACCMAAATTTGAAATCTAACAAATTCTGAATGTAATGGCTTCATAAATTGCAAACACGAGACAAGGGTGATTTATGGCTCTGCTGTTTTGTATAAGCAGGGCCATAGATTTCTTCCAGTTCCTGGTTCCTGCATGAACCTCAATTGAGTTATGGTTTAAGCAGGGACATGCAGCCTTTAGCACTGGTATCAGGATGAGGAATCTAACCACATTCCCTGAAAACGATTTCCCAGTGATTCATCACTTTCGCTGGAAACCAGGTGACACCTTAATTCAGGCTTGAACTTCTGTGGCTCCTGATTGAAGTCGGGATTTCTATGGAGAGGCAGACAGAGAGCAAAGGGAAGGAAATGCTGCTGTTGTGTCTCTTTTTTGCATATCTCATTTCCCATCACAGGATGAGAATGCAACAGCTGAGACGCTGAAATGAAAGGCTGCGTTGAGGATCTATTCAGCGCCGTCAGACAAGAAATTCCATGAGTCTGATTCCGCTGACGTCTCCTGCCTGAATGGGAGACTYACAGCCTCCCCTTTGAGAGGAAACCAACTTCCAGTGTTAGAACCACACCTCTGATATTTTTGAAGCCTGTAAATCAGGCTTTTTTTAACTGAAAGCCCCGGCACCGAGCAAAACCACGAGGGTTTAGAGAGCTGTCTAATTTTTCAGCTTCCTGCCCTGGGACCTGATTGTTTTCCATGGCCTTTTGTGCTCTTAGTTTATGAAAAATCRATGCTTTAATATAAAAAATGAATCCCTCAGGTGTCTATTTAGAGCAGGACAACCTCCAGCTCTGTCGCTTCTTCTGTTCTCTTCACTTTTCTCCAAAAAACCAGCACAGGTGTTAATCCAGCAGGGTGGGATCCCCTTGCTCGAAAGTGGAGGGCACAGGGGCAGCAACATGGATTTTGAATGACCAAAAGGGTGGAATTTGGACGCCAGCTGCTATTAAATGCAATGTTGTTAAGTGGGAATTTTCAAATTTAATAACCTTTTCCTTCCTGGATTTGACTGAAAGGCAAAAATCTCTTAAAGTATAGGGAAGAAGCACTTTACTGTATTTTTTTTTTGCCAGTTCAAAAACACATAAAAATCAGCCCCAAACACAAAAAGAAATGGTTTGCAGAAAATGAGGCTGTCAGTGTTTATTTTGATGTTCATGGGAGAAAAACCAGGTTTGAGATGTCATTCATTTTCTCTGAAAGAAAAGTCAAGATTCAGAAGAAAAGGGTCTGAAAAKAACATATTCCAAACAGATTTATTTCAGCTGTGTTTGGTTTGTTATCCTGGACCTCTTKGTTTGGGGTGAAAACAGTGACATTTTGCTCAGCAGACTGTGGTGCAGCACTGCTGGTCCTGGAAGGGTTCTCAAGGAACGGTCRGGTCTCTTTGTGATCCTGGGTGAGCTGGGGTCAGCAGGAGCAAAGGAGGAATTTCTTCCCCTTGAATTTCCATGGAATGGCTGATTCCTGCTCTGTGTCCCAGTTCAGAGCCCAGGGAGAGCCACTGTCACCAATTCTGTGCTGGGGGATGAACGGGTGCACGGCTCTGCACGGAGCAGGAGGGGAAGGAGAGCACAAGGTGACATATTGGAAGGTCACAAATGATTTATCCTTCTTTTATATCTGCAGAAAACATTTTTTTCAAATGGAAACTAAGAGAGAAAGATTAAAAAAAAATCCARTGAGAAATAGTAATTAAAAGTCTCATGGAAGAAACAGAGGGAGAAATCAGCCTGGCAGTTTCAGTTTTCACTTCGTGCTGCTCRGGACTGCAAATCTTCTCCCTCTGCTGAACATCCCTTCCCTGCCATAAATCCCCAACCCAGSAGCTGCTGCTCACCTTCCTTTCCTCACCCCAGCCCCAGGAAGGTTTTGTGAGGCTTCCCAGGGCTGAAAGGCTGAATTTGAGACAAGGAGAGGGTTGGACAAGAAGTCCCTTCTCGTCACAGTTATTCCATCTATGGCCACTGGGATCTTCTGAGGAAAAAAACACAGACAGGAGACTGAGATGTGGGAAACATCAGGAGGTTCTGGTGCTGGCAAAAGGAATAAACAAACTGAGTGAACCAAATAAATAAACAAATAATGGAATAAACAAATAAAGGAATAAACAAATAAAGGAATAAACAAATAAAGTGAGTGATGGAGTAAAAAA
>NW_026623563.1:125940-146783 GCF_030028575.1 Malurus melanocephalus
AAAAACCAAACAAAAAACAAAAAACCAAAAAAAACCCAACCTTTAAAAAAGGAGCAAAACCTGCCATTCCGAGTTTCAGGAACTGTAACCCCACCCTGAGCTCTGGTGCTAAATGTTCCAACCCTGGCATCACCTCCCTTTGCCTGGCAGTGCCTCCCAGCTCATTTACATTCCGAGTTAAACCCGGGGGAGGGCAGCAAAAGTCAGGGATCACAGGGGGAATGAACTCAGAATTAGAGATGGACCTGACCCAAACCCCTGGGTCAGAGCAGAACTYCACTAAAGGACAAGCAGGGGGGTGGAATTTTGCAGCTCAGCCCAATCTATAATTCATTATGTATCGCTGGTATTTCTAAGAAGGCTACAGCTGTGATATTTAAATGCCAAACCTTTGTGCATTTTTAGGCTCAGAYTTTGGTTGTTGCTTTTGAGAAGCTGGAATAGTTTTTGCTCCTCCCTGCTTCACTATTTAAAATGGAGAGGAAAGATGGCCTAGCAGCATCCTAGATGGGTTTAATTCTTGTTTTTGTGACATCAAGGGCATTTTGAATGAGAGATTCRGGAGCTCAGAGCCAGCTGATGGTCGGCTCACCCTTAATTTCAGGATGGCTCCTCACTGGGCAGAGAAAAAATTGGTATTTCCCCCCCTACACACCCCTTAACAGGTCAAACTTTGTGATTTCCACAAAGGCTTGTGATTTCCAGCACATGCTTTCCCTGTGGGTGAACAGAACAAGGAAGCCTGGACTGATATTACCAACCGGGCAGAGGAGGAGGTTTGGGCAGGGCACAGCAGGAAACAACACCGGGGACAGAAAGGATGGATGAGAAGAATCAATGAATCAATGAATGAGGAGAGTTTCAAACAGAGGAGGGTCAGGAGGGGAGCAGAGGGGTTGGTGAAGAGCCCAAGCAGCAGCAGAGGTGGCTGTGAGGGAGATGCTGCAAACACAGACCCTGAATTATCCCAATTTCCAGCCTTGCTGTCAACTTGGAGCACTCCTCTGCCCCATCCAGGAGGTTCTGCCCAATTCTGTAGGGAATTGTTGCCCTTTTCCTGATCCCATAAATCCCCACAAATACAGAACAGCCCTGCGACCACTGATGGTGTCCTCACATCCCATTTCTAAACTAAAAGTATTTTCTTTTTGTTGTTCCTTACTCRTTGTCAGGTATGTCAAAGAAATTTGTGAGCATTCTGGGGGCTAATAATTTTTATATAGAAAAATTATGCATAATGTGAAACAATTAGTTGAAACTCTTTTCATAAAAGCTGGAGCAGTGCATTCATTGACATTTAACCTCCTCCTTCCCCTGTAATCAAAGTCTTTTAAATAGAAATTACATCAAATTTGATTCCATTTTGGCAGTTRTATCTTTTGAAAGMAAAAAAAAAAAAGGTGATAGAAGCGGGAGAAACATTTCTGAAGTAAAACAGGCTGTGACAAAGCAATAAGTATCTGCAGAGGAGAAGAAAAACCTTCTAAAAACTGATCCATTGGAGCCCTAGAATTATGATGTCAAAGGAAAGAAGTGAGAGAGAGAGAAAGAGATRTATCAAGAGAAATATGGTTGGGGTTAAAATGCAGGGATAAAATCTTTCCTAATGGCTCTTTGAGTCTTGGGGCTGTGGATTTGGTTCACACACCTGACACCCTGCAGACCACCTATTCCAAAATATTTCCTTCATCTTCTCTCCTTGATTCTTTCCTGCTCCTTCTTAGGCCAGAGCTGCAGGAGGGTGGGGAGCAGTGGCTGGGGCTGGGCTGGGGGTCCCCCCAAAGCAAGAACTGGGGACAGAAATTCTGATTTTTCTCTTGGCTGTTCAGGGAGAGCATGTCTGGGGCAAGATTCTTTAAGTGCAGGAGGTAAAATCCATCACTGTCAAAAGCAAAGGGGAGGTTAGAGCAATATTGAATGGAGTAGGGCTCCCAGCTACTTTGTGCAACCTTAGGAAATAAATCTAAAAGCTTGAGAAGGTCTGTGCTGTACATCTGTATTATCAAGGAAAATCTCAGGGAATGATGAGTTCTTTCTATTTCTGCTATATTTCTTCCACCTTTTCTTTTTTCACCCCTTGATAAATACCTGTGTAGGGAGGATTTAGAGAACTCTGGTTGTGTGCTTTTGCCACAGYAACAGAATTAAAATTCCTGGAAGGTATCATGCCAGGGTGTGCAAATTTGGAAAGATTCAGAGTCTTCTGGAATCCCCAGGTCCTGATGGACCAGCCAGGAGAGCTGSTCTGGATTTTTGGGCAGGTGCACAGATATAGAAACTTTTGCTCTGTTGTCAGAACAGGGTCCACAAATGTATTTTGGCCACCTCACTGCATATGGAATATTGCAAACACAGCAAAGTGCCTTCAGCATGACACCAGCATCTGAAGAGCTCAGCCTCTTTTAAAAYGGGAAAAAACAAAGTGTGGTTGAAAAAGGAAGGGACGTGGCCAGATTAGAGAGCAAAATGAAGGGGCAGACCAAAAATATGTTTGAGTGATGCGTGAGAGAGAGGGGACCCTGAACCCACTGCCTAATCCTTTCAAACGTGGGGCTCCCATCAGGATGCTGAATACAGCTCATGGAAGATGGGTTATTGCCCCACTGGAGTGTTTGAACATCCCTCACCCTCCAAATCCATCAGTGCTTAGCAATCCTCGGTGCCTCCAGAAGCTGAAGGGAATCAGGGACTCCTTTGCTCAGCTTTTGTCTTCAGTCTTGCCCAAATCCCAGCACAAACCAGGAGCAGAGCGTGCCTGATGCAGCCTCCTGGCAGCTTGGATGCTTCATTTTACTTCTGGGCTCAGGGCAATATTAATTTTTTAAGGCAAGGTTGGATCTCAAACATTTGTCAAGGGCATTGCTGSTGAAGCTGAGATCCATCTCCTTCCTCTTGCCACTGCCTCCCTGGTTTTTATTTATTCCTCCCTCATCCCAAACTACTCTAATCTGTCTCAGAAATCACAGTGATCCTCTTTACCTCCCTTCTGGGCTAAACCATCACACACTTTTCGTTATCCTCTGCTCTAGGGATGGTGGTGGCTTTTCCAAAGAGTCCTGGMAATCCCTGGATGGGCTTTGGGGCAGACACAGCGGCACCTTTGTCACACAGGGCATGGTGTCCCACTGACCAGACACCACACCAGGTCAGTGGCATGCCAGGGACACGGTCACAAATGGTCCTTGTGCCCAGCCCTTGGTGGCAGTGCCCCCAGGGTGCCATCTCCAGGGAGCCAGCCTTTGCAAACASACTGCTGAAAAGGAACCTTTTCATCAACACTTAGCACAAGTTGTTGAGTTTGGGGCTTATTTCTTTTTTTCCCTTTCTCCTTTTCTTCCACTCTCCCTTAAAGGGAGAATAAATGAAGAGTTTATCTGTAATTTTCTCAGCAGGACAAGCGCATTGAAGTGCCAGGCAGGATCCCCCATTGTATAAATCAATGCGTTCTCTCCCCAGCYTGGGCCTTCTGGCAATAAACTAAACAAGAGCTGCTGCTTTCTCCATGGCTGCAATCAGCAAACAGGTGAGCACAGGAGCTCTCCTCATGCTAATGGGGGGAGTGGGAGGTTGTTAATTTGACCTGCAGTGTGGATTTTGTCCCTCCTGCAGCGGAGCTGTTTCTGCAGTTATCTCTCCGAGTCCAGCCGGAAGCCTCTGTGGCTTCCTCTCTTATTTCCAGTCCAGACGTGCTCTGGGGACCATTACCATATTTATGAACCTACCTGGACTCACTGAACATGCATGAAAGGCTTGGAAAGACCTATCTGTTATACCAGCTGTGCAGCCAGCATCTGCAGTGAGAAAAGGAGGGGGAGGAGGGAAAAAAAGAGAGGTTATTCTGCATTTTCTGGGTGGGTATTGGCCCTCAAAGGCAGCATTCATCAACCTTGGAGGGCAGAATGACCCATCCTGGCCAGGTAAATCTGCCCTGGTGACAAGTGCCATGTTACCACACATCCCTGTGTGGATTTACCACAGTGCCAGGGCAAATTTTCCCTCAATGTTCCTGATTTATTGCATTACRGGGCAGAAAAGTGGAGAAYGTGGGCTGTGGATTCAGGGCACAGGGAGCACCAGGAGTGTGTGCTGCAGGTTCTAATTCCAGGCTCAGGAATGGGTTTAACAGGTGATTTTAGCAGAGCAAGAGGATTGTGATGATTATAACACAGCACATCTCCTTTACCAGGTAATGAGCGATGCTAAGAGGCCGTAAATCCTTGCACAGRACATGCTCAGGATCYAAAAAGCACCATCACAGCTGCTCTAAATGAAAGGTTCCTGGTGTGTTTTCTCTGCTATCTCTGTTATCACTCATCTAATCCCTCAGTGCCTGGTAATCCCAAAGACAAAGGCAGTGAAGAATAGTCTTGAATTAAACAGGATGAATTCCATGAATATAATGTGTGGTTACAGATCCATCGCTCAGCCTGGGGCACCGAGGACTCAGATTCCACAGCAAGGACATTTGGGGAGTGTTTTTTTTGGGGGGAATCCTGCAGGGGATTCCCATCCCTCCAGAGTTCACAGGCTCAGGTTTTAACCAGAGCACCTCTTTCAGCTGCTGAGAATGGGCTCTTTCATCTTCATCTTTGAAGAGGACATGACAGAGGGTGTAATGCTGTTCCTTCACTCAGCAAGTGGAAGAAGCAGCTCCACGAGCCACAGGGGTGGTTTCCTCACAGAGAACAGGTCAGGTCTGCTAAGAATTTACTGGGCCTAAAGAAAAAAATCACTGTGAAGGTTACAAGGAAAAAAAAATATCTTTGGGCTTCTTGGACTTGTCTCTCTGTAGCAGCACAGACATGAAGAAGATAACACCGAGAGATGATTCACTCTGCCTGCTCTGGTGAGAGTGGATCTGCGGCTACTCACACCCCATGTGTGAGAAAAGGGAAAAATATTGATCCAGRGTTCCCACATCTATGATCTACATCCTTGTGCTTCCCCTAAAGGAAATTTATCGCTCCTCATCAGCAATAAATCAGAAGCCAAACTTCCCTGCTCCTTCTCAGACAGAAACACCGTTGTGCARCAGGAGGGAAACTCCCCAAAGGGCAGCATGTGAGGGTTTAGCACCACAGGCAAGTCTGGGTAACATTTCAGAGCTAGGAGGAGTGAGACAAGCTGCCAATATGCTGGAAAATAGCAGGCTTTGAATGATATTTAATTCATTTAATAGCTGTGTTTAGTTTGTACACTAATGTATAAATAGATACGTATTTATACCAATATTTATAAATGGATGTGTAAATATGTCTTTGCAAATATATATTTATTAAAGCAAACTAAATGGATACATATTTATAAGGGAATATTTAGTGCATTTAATAAACATACACAACCTGCTGCCATTCTGGAGGATAAAACAAGGTGAAGGAAATTGAAAGCAAACCTAAGCAAAAAATAACCTTAGACTGACACTTTCTTCCTAATGGATCCCAGAGCTCTGTTTTACTCTAATTTACTCACCAGCGAGAGATCCGGTTGTGATGTGCAGCAGTTTCTGGGATGAGACACAGTAATTGTGTAACCAGAATAGCAACACCACGGCTGAGCGCAGGCTGGGAAGTGAAAGACTGCTTTTCCAATGAAACATGGGCAAACTCATCCTGGGTGAAATTATTCCCAGTTTACAGCGAGYGAAGTCCTAACTGCAGTATCGAGCTGGGAGCACGTCCATAGGTTTGTATATAGGGGAAACAAGCTTTCGGGAGTCAGACAACAGCAGTTTGGAGGTCGATGAGGACTGGAAAAAAGGGAAAAGTAGAATAAATTTGCCCACTCTTTGCAAAGAGCTGCTGGTTTAAAGYGAGCTTGGGTACTTTTCCAGCAGCACTGCTGCACAGCCCCTGAATCCTAGAGGAGTTCAGAGAGGCTGGCATTTGGCTTTGACCCCAGGGTTAATTTAGCTGYTCTTGCAAAATGAGAAATAGGAACCCAGGTCCCGGTCTCCTGTGCTCTCCAGTCAATTGAGTGGCACGGAGGTAAAAGTGGTGTGAGCAGGAATTGGGATCTCTAATGAACAGGRGCTGCCAGGAGCTTTCCAGCGCTCGCAGGAGGTGTCAGGATGATGGCTGCTCCAAACAGACTGGCACAGGAGCACAGAGAACATTTTGTCTTGGGCTGTTTCCCAAGCTCGTTCTGGAAACAGCTGGGATATTTACTGCAGGAATTCAGCCCTGAGATAATGGGCCCCGGGATCCACAGGTACCAATTTCTCCCCTCCAAAGGAGCTGCTCTGTCCTGGYGGCACAGATGAGTCTGGGGCTGTTCTCTGTGTGATGTGCAGAAATCTCCTCAGACACAGCCACCCAAGGRTGCTGCACTGGCCATTCCCAACTCCTCCTCACCCTCCTCACCCACAGATTTCCCCCTCTCCCATCACTTCCCRAGGTGATTATTCTTCTGCAGCTGTGGATTATTTCTGCCAAAACCCCATCCACACCTTTGTCAGAGAGTGCAAAGCTGCTCTCAACCTGAAGCTGCTGGATTAACACCAGGTCATGACTTAATCCTGCTCAGGCAGTCCATCCTAGTCCCTCTCACAGCCACCCCTCCTAATCCTGCAGGTTTTTTCCCAGTCCTTCAGTTTTCCAGGCCCTTTGGTCTCTCCGCTCTGGCTGCAGGCACWGACTCCAGACATTTGCTCAGGTGGAAAACAACTCCAGAGAGACGTTTTCTTCCCCCTTTTTCTTTTAACCTCGCAGTTTTTGGCAGAGTGCCAGCTGATTTGGGTACTCAGGGGACTGGGCTGTAATTGCYAGCGAGGGGGATGCAGCCAGCTTTGCTCTTTGCTTGCCCACAGACAGGAAGCCGTGCCGCCRGACGCCTTTGGAGAGAGGATCAGGTCATCTCTGCGCTGACTCAAAGGCACCCAGCCCCTCTCTCACCRCTCACATTTAAATCATGGCTTTTTTCCCCACTCCAAGGTCTCATTAGTGCCCCCGGGCTCGTGGTAGGAGCAGCAGAAATGGAGTATATCCTTGCCAGCTTGGGGTTGTTATTTCTGCCGTGCTCAGCAGGAAAGCAGAGCCTGCTCRGGTTGGTAACTGGATTAAGACAAACTGCGGAGAGGGGTTTGATCTCCAACGCTCCCCTTTTCTGCAGAGTGATTTAACCTAAGCCTGTCCTCTCTTCCAGAGCAAGAGAAACTTCCTGGTGTCAACATCTGCCTCGGCACTGGCTGCTCTGTGCTCTGCATGGCTCCGTGAAGGAGCACTTTTCAAACGCCATCAATATTTTATGCATTTCTATCCACTTACTTTAATGGGGGATTGTAAAAGCATTTAACCATATTACACCCAATCTCTCAGACACTGCATCATTTCRGGAGAGATGTTTTATTAGGAGCAACTGGCACAGCTGCTGTGATATTGTTTAAATATATATGTAATATATATCTGTATCTATTTCTCAAACCCAGGGAAGTCAGAGAGCAGGGAAGGGGAAGCGGCCATGGAAACTCAGTGTCTCAGGTTTGTTCTGATGCACCTGGAAGGTTTCATTGGCTGTGATTTGCATGAYTGCAGGTAGGCTTTTTGAAAGGCTTTTTATAGGTTGGGCTCAGACTTGAGTGATGGCTGTGTGCTGTTCTAAATCCAGATGGAGAGATGTGGCATTGCCTGGAAACAGGGCCAGGGAGAGTCCCTGCTGCTTGGCCTGGGACTTGCCTCAGGGAGAACACCTCAATCTGACTGACCAGGGCTCAGCTCTGAGTTTATTTCCTCTTTTGCTCTTGCTGGAGACCAGACAGTGGGTATCAGCCATGTCAAGCAAAAATCTCCCATATCTTTTAAGGTTTYTGCCAAGAGACCCAAAAGACCCAAAAGTCCCTGCTCTGACCCCATCTCTACTTTATCTATGAGTGAGAGGTTTGTGAAGAGCTTTAGGGGTCCCAGCCCCAGACTCCCAAAGTACCACAGAGCCAAGAAAGGCCACCCAGCCCCAGAGCAGCCCCAGCTCCACCAGGAGAAGATGAAGATGCCACTTTCTCCTTCTCTCCCCCTCCTCCACCCGTTGTTTATTTCCAGCTGCGCACAAAGGCCTTTAAAAACCCATTGAGCTGCTTTTGACCGTGTCTCTGTTGGGTAAATGAATTTATGGTCTGCCAGGCTGATTTATGGATGCCCGCTGCACTTGGAGCAGGAGGGCTGGTGATTTGATACCTCCAGCCATGCGGGACAGGAGCTGCTCTGATCACAGAGGCACCGCTTGAGCCGGGATGATTGATTCCAGCCTGGAGAATTACAGCAGGATCCCACTCACACTGCACAGCCAGCGCAGGGTGGAGGCGTCTTCTGCCCTCAAAGACACWGAGTCTGAAGCCTGGGATGCTGGAAAATTTTACCCTTCCTAATTCTTCCTATCACCCATGAAATCAGGCAGCTGTTCAGTTGTATCTCTCAAACCCATGGATGTTAAAACAACAAATCCAAGCTGGGGTTCCTGTTTGTCCTTCCTGTGGCTCAGGTGTTGGCACGGCAGAAGGAGCAGCTCCAAAATGCTGCAGAGWGAGTCACAGAATGATTTGGGTTGGAAAAGACTTGGAAAAGACCTCCAGGATCCATCCTTTGTCCCATCAGCCCCTTGTCAACCAGACCAGTGCCATATCCAGCCATTCTGTCTCCAATTGGTTCTGGTGGACTAAAGCACCTCATTGGGAACCAGTCAAACCCCTCCAGTCAAGGGGTTTCCCTTCCTCACTCACTGATTCTTAGCATCAATTGAAAATATACATTATTATATTGAATAAATATAAATTATGATTATAATTATTATATTAATGTATATTAATTATTGCAGATGGCACATGAATTTTATATGAAATTACATATATTGTGGTTTAAATTATTGTTTTAAAACTTCTATGTCAAATACTTCAAAGGCACAAATAGATCCTAGAATTTTCTTTTTATGGGACAGATGATAAACACAAACCCAAAGTTTATCTTCCGGTGGAGTTGTTTTTTTAAATTTTTTGGTGGCAAATGCTATTGCTTTCATACAAACACCCTTCTCCTCCGTGCCAATATCCAGCCAGTTTGTATTTCCAAATATTTTCTACTTTGTGACTCCTGATCAAAGTCAAAGAGGTATAAGGAATAAGAAATTCAGTATTTCTCCTTCCATCTGTCCAGAAGGGAAGGTCACAAACTACAGTAACTTCTGGACCTATTCATCAAACTCTTGGAAGTCACAACTCCCAGATTAAAAGAGCAGTGATTGATGATACCTTTTCCAGGGGTTACATTGGAAAAATGTGCTCCTTATAATGGAAACAGAGAAGAAATTAGTTCTCCTATCTCGCWCGAGTCTTAGTGAAAGTGGAAAACTGCAGATAAGAGGTTAAATCCAAAAATCTTTCCTTCCCAAAGCCTGACCACTGAGCTTAAAAGTTCTTTACTCGTCTTCCTCCTTTCACATTTTCTCTGTGTGTCCCCTGCTTAAGAAGGTTTATACCCTTGGCTCATCCTGATTACTTTGGCTACATCAAAATAAGATACTTCTAGMAGAAACTTTAGCTAAGTTCTTTTCATATTTCTGTGTCCAGAACCAACAAAACMTGTCACTCAAGTTTCACACACAACCTTCCTGACTTTTAACAAAAACTTCATAGGTTTCCCTCTGCCTTTAGTCTCACACCTCCCTGTCACACCTTGGTCCCATGAGGTGGTCAGGCACAGCAGGGATGAAATTTAGGGAAAATAAGGAAATATTTKTGCTATGACTCATTAATACCACAGGGCCCTCGGTGCACCTGCATAAAGTCACCCTGTAAAGTCACCATTCATCACTCTGATAGAAACAGAGGAGAAGAAAGGCAGGAGATATGAAAGAGTGGCCTGGATAAGATGTAAACCCTCCAACGTGAGAGGAGCTTTGTGGCTGTGAAGGACTCSTGGCTCCCAGTCCCAGCGACAGAGCTGCTTTGACAAGGCTGTTCTGACAAGGCTGAGAGGAGAGAGATCAAAAGAGCCTGATCTGTGAGAGGCCTGGCCCCACAGAGGAGAAGACAAAGYTGTCAGGAGCCCCACGGAGGAGAASACAAAGCTGTCAGGAGCACAAAGCCACGGGCTGCAGCTGCAGTGTGACGGGGAGGCTCCCCAGGAGAGAGGGTGACACCGAGGCACAGCCAATGCTGTGGGCACTGAGGTTTTGTTGCAGCTTTTCGTCCAAGCACGGGGTGTTTTCAAAGCAAAATGTGACTTTCATTGTCAGCAGAAGCTGCTCTGAGTTACTGCTCGCTGTTGTTTGACAGGGGCTCTGAAGGGGGGCTGGAGGTACAAACACCTCACTGTTGGTGTTTTTGAGCAGGATCCACTGGAGATCCACGTGTTCATCCAGGCTGTGGGCCCTGCTACAGGAAAATGAAGGCATGGACTGGTCCCTTAGGAAAGGCTTTTGTTCACAGGGTTCATGTTTGGGGTTAGAAGGGGAATCAAACAGGATGCCCTGCTCTGGTGTTTACAGGTATGTTCTACTCCTCAGTGTGGGAACCTCAGAGATGGGAGCAGGTGCATGAGTTCTGCAGCACTGCTGGGAAAATGAACCAAAGACCCTGTTTAGATCACTGAAAAAAGACATATTTTTAGTAGCACCAATCCCCTGTATGAGGGGAGAGACTTTGGGCCATTACAATTTCAAGAACRGCAAATAGAGAAAATGAAGAAAAGATTATTCTAGAGCAGCTTGATTGGAGCATGTGAATAGGAAGATAATATTTTACATGTAATATACCCTTTCAAAGTCAGCTACAATTAGTCTGAAAGGTGGAAATAATGTGGAAATAACAAAAACTCTGTTCCTATTATAAGCAAATACCAAATAATGGAAAGCAGAGAAATAAAAAGCACAGTTCATTGAGCAGTGCAGTGACAGCATCCTCTCACTCAGCCCCTGCAGAGTGAAGCCCAGCCCCACACAGGCCCAGGCTGGCTCACGGGGAGCCAGGGCAGAGCTGCACCTCTGAGCAGAGCTCCTGTGGCTTCCCCGTGYGGGATGCACCCAACACTCACAGAGAAATCCCCGCACGTGCCACGTTCCTGAGAGAAAGCCCAGACGTGTGAAATATGAAAATGATCACAGCTTAGACAGGGGATGCCAAAGGCAGGCTGAGGAACGCTGGGTGCTCGCCAGCCAGCAGCTCTCCACTCACGAGATGAACAATTATCCAAAGACAAATCAGTGTCAGGCAGTCTCTAGGAAGGCATCAGGCTGCATTCCCACACTGGATAAACACCACCTACATCGTTCTCCAGGATGACAATAGTGTCTCTGCTCCCATCGCTTCGCTGGGAAATCTCTGCTGTCTCCCTGGGGCTGCTGAACCATCTCTTCAGGGTCAGGAAGGCTGGGGTGAAGGTTTTAAATCACACCACACTGCTTTCCTTGCTGTGTGTATCCCCACAACCTCAGCCCAAAGCCTCACACCCAGGCTGTGCCTCGAGAAGCCTTTGCCATCACTGTATTCCTGAATAGATGCCACCTCTCTGCTCCTGCCTTGCAGCCAGAATTTCTGTCCAGCCTCTCACTCTGCATTTCACAACCGCTGCAGGGACAGTGGTGGTCTCTGGTGTGAATAAACACAGCCTGGCTGCACTCACACACCTCTGCAGGGTGCAGGGATCCCTTTGCCAGCCCAGTGCTGTCAGYGTGTGGTGTCACCCTTTCTCTGTCACTTCAAACATATGCTGCACATAGCTGCTTTCACAGTCCATCCTCACCCACCCTCGCCCTCATCTGTCACTCAGCCTGGAAAGGTTGGCTCTCACCTCCAGCTGGCCCCTGGTGCCAGTCTTCCCTCGCCCACCTCTTCCATCCTCAAACAAGTTATGGCTGTGCTGATCCCATTCTGTTCTCTTTAACATCTACCAGCCAATCTCATCCTGCTCCTTCAAAATGCTTCCTAAATCAAACTCACCATTGTGATGCCTTCAGAACTTGTGGCAATTACATTTCTGACCCAAACCATTCTATCATTTCTGCCTCTCTTAATAATTTCTTGCTTTACACCTGGATGGGAATGACTTTGACACTGTGTCTGAATTTCGTTCTGGGTCTGCAATACCCAACACACACATGGCCTAGTCCCACCACCTCGTCCTCTTATCACCTTTAATCCATCTTAGACTGGATGATCTTGGAGATTTTATCCAAACTAAATGATTTTATGATTTCTATTTCTGTGCATTTTTTAGAAATAATGTACTTTTGTGATTATGGCTTGCAAGAAGAATTACAGGAATTACTTGAGTCTGCTTCCCAAGAGGAAAACTCAAAAAATGGATAGCAGAGGATATGCCAGGGGCAAGAGAATATAAATAGTAAGAAATCACCCTTSGATCCTGGAGCACATCATCCCATGTTCCTAAAAATTAGAGAATTTTTGCTTGGTTGTACAATTGGAAGGATCACCTGTCTCTTCACCAGGAGAGCCCCCCTCTTTAGGCTGAGGCAGGGAGGGAACAATTTCCAGGAGGGAGTTTGTTCTGACAGCCTGTGCTCAGGACCAAGCATCCCTCAGTCAGTCCCTGCTGCAGTTCCTGAGCTCTGCAGTGAGCACATCCCATCCCTCTGGATCCTCCATCCACCCCATAACCAYGCCAGGAGGGAATCTGGCTGCCCAGCTGCATCAACACCCCCTCTCTGCAGAGCTCTGGCTGCTCCTTTGCCAGGGAGAGCCTTTCTCAGAGCGTTATTTCTCATTGCAGACAGCAAAGGCTGCRGTGTGACAGCTCTGTCACTCTGTCACCTGGGCTCTGCCATCCGAGATGGAGCCAAGCTGGGGAGCCGGGCTCTGCTCCCTCCCTGGCTGCTCTGCCCTGAAATAACAGGTCTGGGCTGGCAGCGAAAGGGAGGGGAAATAATAACCCAKCTCCTCTGTCATTTGGAGGGACTCCCGCTGGTCCCGTGTCCGCCGGCTTCACGGCAGGAAATCACACGGCATTTAAGGCCTYTGGTCCGGGCTCTCGGAAACTTAATCCGTGTAAAACATTCCCTGCGGGCCTTCCAGAGGCTCCCTGAGAGGATGCAGGAGGAACTGCAATAGGCAGAGAGCAGAGGAACACCACACTTACTGAAAACCCAGAGCTGGAAGGGCTGCCAGTGATGCTTTAGGATTTCAGCTTCTCTATTTCCATGTCTCTGTAACCCTGGGATTCTTCAGTGTTTAACTCCACACTCCACAGACAGTGCTGAGCTCCTGCTCTCCCATTTTTTACACAAAACAATTCCTCTGCAGCCCCAAACTCAAGGACACCTCCCTGTGCCAGGCCCCAAGAGATGGAAACAACAGAGAATTGGGGGAGCCAAGTTGGAGTTTTTGACTGCATTGGCTGCAGCTGTAATTGGAGGATTCAGCAAATCCCGATGTGCAAATGGACAAAAGTGAGAAAGGGTGAAAAAGCCGTGAGCCATTGTCCATTGTGGGTGTGAATGCGCTTGAAGACCCTGCAATGAACAGACCTACTTTGGATTCTCTGAATTTTGTCCAGCCTCTGCTTTAGGTAGCCAGATTTAGGCATCACCAAGGGAATGTGAGCATGGCTCCTCGCAGAGATGGATCCTGGTAGGATGCTGGGTAACCCAAAATGCTTCTCCATCCCTCCCCTGCTCAGCTGGACAGGGAGGATGTGTCTGTTGGTGTTTGTCACTGCATCCTGATTTCATCATTCCCTTTATTTGTTTGCAGCTGCAGTCCCCAACAGCATCTAAATTGGATCTCAAGAGTCCAAAATATTGTTTGTTCCTAGAAGTACRTCAGTTCTGGCCAGTCCTGGTGGGTAACCCCACGGGTACCACATACAGCAGTTTTTGGGAACATTTGGGATGTATTTCACACAGGAATAACACAGCTTTCTGTTTGAGAGATGGGGACGTTCCACGGAAGTACTCAATGTTCAAAAATTAATGAATGCCATTGATTGAGTTTATCCTAGTAAATGAAAGAAAAATTTTGCAATTTTTAGGACAGAAAAGGTACATTTCCTCACATGTACATTACCATCTGGCATGGAGATGTATTAATATCTTGCAATATTTAGGTCATAAATCAAATCTAAGCCCTTATTGCACATTCAGAGAAAATTACTTTCTAGTGACATATGGCATAACCTYCAACTTCTATAAATTAATAAAATTCCAGCAAATCTACTCAAATTCAGATATTTTGCACCAACATCTTATTTTTATGGATGCTGTTAACCACTTGTAATGTTGGGGGTCTGAGGTCAAGGCAGAGAGTTTATTGMAAAGCTAAAGGAAATTACCTTCCAGCGACCCAGGGTGGGAACTGCAGCTCCTGACAGGGGATTTCGGATCTCTCTGGCTGTTGATGCCACAGGACACCAAAATTATAGGCTGGGGCCTCTTGAAGTGTTTTTAGTAGGAAGATGGTCATAGCTGGTTAGAGAAACGCTTGTGGAGGGAATCAAGCTTGTTGGGTTGTGTGGATTTAACAGTCACCTTGCCAGAGCTGGTTACAATTCCTGCTGYTAACAGTCTCTTTGTGACAGTTCAGAATTCATCACGCAAAAATCAGAATGTGTCAGCGATTTGCCTTTCAACAGGATAAGTATTTTTATGCGGCTGAAGAATAAACTGCTTAGAAGAGGGCGGAGGGGAAATCTCGCTTGGTAAAGCTTTACTCTTGAAATTTAGTTTTSTTTGCTAATTTCTGTAAAAGCCGTRTTTGCCTGAGTCMAATTTCTCTGTTGTCGTTGTGAAGAAAAAGCCCTGAAATTCGCTGCTTTCCAGCGAAGCTGTCAGGATTCAGGTCTGTTAGCCACGAGCATGGAATTCCAGACAGAAGATGCCACACGATGTARCTCRTTCCTTGCTGGCTCCTTGCCCAYGCCTTCACCTCWCTMCCCAGYCCTCGCATTTTGATTAATTACTGTSTTTGATTTCCCTCTTCAGCCCAAAGCTCTTAATCCATCCAGTTTTGTCCCTGAGCCCTTCTGGCTGTGCCATCTTCCCCTGGGTTTGCTGTTCTCTCAAATCCTCACTGTTCTGCCCAGACTTTCCCCAAATTCCARCCTATTTCCTTTATCTCKGTATCTTCATTCCTTCTGCTCCTTYCATCCCTTCCCTGTTCCCTGCAGAACCCAAAGCAAGGATTGTTCTTAATTTCCAATTCCCCATCAGAATGTTCCTGAAATCCCAACCATCCTAATCTGAATCTCCCTCCTCCCCTTTCAGTAACTGCCCAAAAACCTTCCTGCTTTGGTCACCGCGTTGTATTTTGGCATTTTCCTCCCAGTTTCGTATTTTCGCATTTTCCTCCCAGTCTTGTGTGTTTCCATTATTTTTCCATTTTCCTCCCGGTCTCATGGATTTTTTTTCTCCATCAGCCCATAGTTTACATGAAAAACATTTTACACAAAGACTTAGCATCTCTTTTCCTCTCTTTGTTTCACACAATTCCTTTCCAGCAGATGAAAGACCAAGATGAAGTGGCTGGAATTTGAGGTTGTCGGTGTTAATGTCGCAAATTAGAGGCTCGTTTTTAACAATAAGAGCAATTAGTCATCGGAGCAGGTTCCTAAGAGGTGCGGTGACTCAGTCGCTTTTGTGGAGCTCTCTAACTTTACCAAAAMCTGTGCTTTTGAATCAAAATCAAGAGTTTTTGGAGTCACTGGGTGAGCTCCTGCGGGTTGTGTTTTGCTCCAATCATCCCAATGGACTTTTTTGGCCTTAAAAAGATGCAGAACTCCTGTTCTGCATGGATTTCAAGCTCAGCTTCAAGGTTTTTCTTCTCTTTTCTCCTGCCCGGTTCATCTGGTTCTTCCTCGTCTTTCCCTGCTCTGGGTCCTGTTGGCTTCTCCCAAACACTTTTCCCCACAGATTTTTTTTTTTTTCAGCAGCTCACAGAGTTCAGTGGATTCCTGCACGGAGATCTTGAGCTCTGACTTCTTTTGGAGTGAGTTTAGAGTCACAAAGAATCAAAAATCAGCTCAGATTGTATCCCTTTTGTCACAGCATTGGCATAAAAAATGGACAATATAGAAGATTTCTGTTCATCTCATGATCTTCAGCATGTCTGTCATCACTGGTCCTGACCCARCCTGATCAAAGGGAGGAGAGAGGATTCCAAACACTCCCAATCTGGGAAATTAATGCACAAAAAGGAGGAAGAACTGCTTAGGATGRTGTGGGAGGAACTGCAATAATTCATGTGCTCTTTCCTGGCATTTTTATTAATGGCTTCTAGAGACAGGATGGTGACCTTGGTGGTCTTCTCCTCTGACTGGTCTGGCATTTATGGCTCAGGAAATGGGAGGAGGGAATAGCAAAATGATCCATGTAAAAAATCACAGCCAATTCCACATTATTTTAGCATTATTTACAAAATATATGCATGAATTTCACCCAAATGTTGYGTCTTATTGACAGGTTTGGGATTTTTTTACAATGCAGAAAGTATTTTACACATCTCCCATTTGGCTCAGATTCCTCTAAATAATGATTCTTTCCTTTTCTTTTCCTTGCAGTGCACTCAGAGAATAAATATTTTCTGAAAAAACCTGTGGTTGTAACACAAAGTCAGGCCTCAGGAGGAAATTTTTGCCCATTTCTTTAGCAGGTTACAATTTCTGTGGCCTGGCCTCCTCTCCCCTTCCCTGCCTCCCCCTCTAACCCTGAACTCCTGGCTTTAAGGACTTCATCCAATCAAAGCATAAAAAGTTTAAACAAAACAAWAAAAAGAAAACTGAAGTTGGATGTCAGAAAAAGATTCCTATCAGCGAGGTCTGCCCGAGTATAGAATAATCTCCTGTGGGGAGCAGTGGGAGTCCATCACTGGGATAGATTAAAACTAGATGAAACCAAAATCAAAATCAATATCATCATTAAGGGAAGCAGCCTGAAAAGGCTGAGGGATGGACAGGAAAATTTGATGCCCCCAGAGTTTAAGAAAATGGCTGTGACCTGCTGTCTAGCATTTAACAWGGGGCTTGAGCAGAAGGATACTTGGAAGATGGAGGTTTTTTGCAGCATAATTTTTGTGTGTGTATGTGTGCTTCGTTTTTGAGTAGTTTTTGATACTGGGGATAAGGTTTTTGGGTATAGAAAATCCACAGTATTTTATAATATTCAATATTTAATAATTYTTTTTTAAAAGCAATGTAAGGAGTATCAGTAATAATTATCAGTAATTTATTAACTGGGATTTTCTACAATGAGGAAACAGCTTAACATGCAGCACTGAGCACTGATAACTCCAACAAAGAGATGGTTTGGGGTGGTCTGCTCCTGTTTGCAGAGCAGTTTGGAGGATCTGGACCTTCCTCAGCTTTCAGGGCCTGACCCTGATATCTCCTGCCTCAAGTGCATCTATTTAAGGTCAGATTTTTCCAAGCCCAAAAATAAATTGACCAGATGCCCACATAAAATAAAAAATATAAATAACTCATTCTGTTTTCTGAACAGGGGGAGATTTGGCCTTTGGTGTGGGCATCTGCTCGCTGCTGTGTTTCCATATTTTCACATCCTTGGAAGAAATTCGCTCCTAATGGGGTATTTGGGGAGGGGCAGGGTGCTCCCAGAAATGAGCAGCAGRTCAGAACCCAGAGGCCTGGTAGCACAACAAATATTGCTGATGAATGTTTTTCACTGAGAAATCCTCCAATTTCTGCAGTCCTGCAAACCAAAGGCACTTTACACCTGATCCCCTGAATGGGACAGGAGGTTTCCAAAAGGAAACACCCACTGACAGACCCAGCTTCAAAAAGAAAACCCAAAAACCAGCAGGAATAACACCCTGGCCTCCTACACCACCCAGAGCCTTGGGGTTTTTTTTGGTCACAATCTTTTCAAACAAAAACACCCCTGGAAAAAGAAAAACAACTCTCCAAGCTGTTAGAAACGCTCCAGTTCATTTCTCCCACAATATTCCCACAACACCAATAATTCCTGGTGCTCCCCACGTAGCTCCTTGCAGTTCCCCACCTCTCTYCTCCTCATGCACTGGCTCCTGACAGCCTGGATAAAGGATAGCAGAGAGAGTGTGTTAGCAGCAGAATAAAGCCATGTTTTATTGTCCTGACCTCTGTAATGCCAGATGTAAATCAGCCAATTGCCTTTATTAATGATTTGTAGACAGCGGTGTTTGAGCAGAACAGTTTTGTTTTATCCCAGGGGGATAAAAGAAAAATAAAAATCAAAAGAATCTGAGCTCTTGGAGATGGATTCCTGCTGTCTGGAATCATTAGGTGTTTGGTACTTGTGGAGGTGTTGGGCTGTGGGCCCATGTGGGATAATCCTTCAATCCCTAAATCATTTCATTATAAACATAAGCTTTGAGTAACAAAGTCGGGGTTGGGGATGYGCCAGAATCCCGGGATGGAGCTTGTCAAACATTCCTCCAATTTCCTCCGGATGGAAACAGCTCGAAATCCCGAGGGCTTGGCAGGGCTGGGGATGCTGAATCAGCACTGAAAAAACCACCTGCAAGTCACTCTGTCCCTGAACCTGCTCTGCTTCCACCTGGGGACGGAGGAAATCCCTGCTGGGCTCACACCAGAGCCCAGGGAGTTGGTGCTCACCCTCTGCCTGAGTCATCCTCTCCCAAAAACAGACAAATAATCCATCCTAATATTCCATCCTGATGATCCATCCTAATATTCTATCCTAGTATTCTATCCTAATATTCCACCCTGATATTCCATCCTGATATTCCATCCTAATATTCCATCCTAATCCCAGTGGCTGCCTTTGGATCAGGATCTGTTTGCTGCCTTGTTACAGATCTTCCTCCAAGACCCAGCCAGGGGGCTGAGCTCTTTCTCTGGGCATTAAAACTTCTCTCCAAGACTCCCACTGCAGCTCCACAGCTCCTTTCCAAGGCACTGAGCAGAGGGAGAGAGCTTCCAGCACATTTCTGGGGTGTCTGGGGGTGCTGGGGTTGGGATGAAGCTGCTCTGGGTTTGTATGGAATGGAGGAAAGAGGAGCTTGGTACTGCACGTGGCTTACTCTGAGATTTAGTGTGAGCTGGAAATACCACAGATCTCCTTATGAAATATGTTTTATTACTTTTCTGTGTATCCCAGACTAGGCAGGACTTGTCAAAAACATCCTTTACTTATTGGGCATTAGTGAGATGGAGCAAGCTCTCCATGCAGCACGGAATGGAAGAGAGCAGCCCACGTTTTTCTCCTGTGAAAGYCCCTTTTAGGGATTGTACCAAAGGAGTCTTTGATGGAGATGATGGAGAATGCCAGTTTATGGAAGGATTCATAGAAAGGTTGTTTATTTGGGGGCACGGATGACAAAGAAAGCTAGTCTAGACCAACTTGTGGAAAAATGAAGAGTTCTTTGGGCTGCAGAGGGCTGGCACTGGAGCAGGCAGCAGCTCTGTTCTCTGTTCCCTCAGGGGAGGCACAGAGGGTCATGGGGCTGAATGGGGGATCTCAATTTTCTCTGAGGACAGACTGGAAAAGACACTTTTGCTCCGTTTTAGCCTCACTCTGTATGAGCCAGGAGCTGCTGAAGGAGGGTCAGGATTGTTTGCTGCTTTGAGCAGTCTGATTAGCAGACACCTTCCTCCAGGATCCTGAATTTCCAGGTCTGCACATGCCCACGAAATTCAGGTTGGCACAACTCCTTTAAATATTCAATTTATTGTCTTTTTAGCTCCCTTGCCCAAGAGATTAATCCCATCCCAACCCAGCTGAACTCTCCCAGCCACGTTTCAGAGCCTTTCCAGTGGTTTCTGCCCCCACCCACCTTGTGTTTCTCTCCTGAACTCTGACCACAGCTGTCACTCTGCATTCCCCACAAAAGCACGCTGGGCCTTTGCATAACCACATTAATATCTGCCCATCTCTCAGGGCAATTGTCTGCCTGGATCCCAGGGTATTGTTTGACATTTCCACAGCTCCTTGGTGATTCTCAGCCCTGCTCTGATCAGCTCCCACACCCCGGTGTCCCCATCTCGTGACATTTGCACAGGATGTGTTCCCAGYCCCAACACGTGGAGCTCTGGGAATTACAGCATCGCACTCCAGCCCCTGAGATCATCCAAATCTTCCCCTCTGCAGCGCCTGTCTGTGAAATCTCGTCTCCAGGCACACAAATGCTTGATCATTGTTGAAAAATTGCAACCCAAGGTCATTCGTGAAGGAATCTTTATTAACTTCCCCAGAAAAAACAACTCCTCTCTCAATTTTATCTGTTATTATCTCTGCTCTAACCCCCAGCAGAGAGTAGTTTACAAGTCTTATGTTAATTCTCAGAGAAACTAATGAAACTCATATGGCTCTGTCGAAATATTCCACTGAAATCAAGATTGGTTAAATACATTAGTGTGCCTTTCTATCCTAAAAAAAAATAATAATAATTTCCTCRGAGAAATGAGGTTAGTCTGGATCCATCTGTCTTTGGAAATGGAGCTGATGAGAATGATTTTGGAATGTCTGGATATCTGCTGACAGGAATGGATCTATTTTYGGGATTTACGTAGCTCATATTGTTGTGGCATGTGAGCACATCTTGGCTGGCAAAGTGTTCATTTTCTCCAGGCTCCTGAAAGAAGAGAGATGAGGCCCAATTTGGTGATGGCAACACGCTCCTGGCCATGCCAGAAGTACCAGTGACAGAACGAAATCCAGGTGTTTGCTCACATTTCCTAGTGGCCCCAAACCAAGTTTTTAAATCATCTGTCTCAGCATTTATCTTCCTTCAGACTTCTTCCCTTGGCACCCTTACATTTTTCTATTAAAGTGAGTTCACCTTCCTTCAGCAGGGTTGGGACTTGGTCCAGGGGAAAGAATTTTCAAATTTTCCCCCTTTCCTTTCCTTTCCTTTCCTTTCCTTTCCTTTCCTTTCCTTTCCTTTCCTTTCCTTT
>NW_026623563.1:146986-164456 GCF_030028575.1 Malurus melanocephalus
CCTTCCTCCTGGGTCCTTGAGCCCTTTGCACATGATCTGTCATCCACCTCTGAAATGCAGATTTTGACACATGGGGGGGAAATATTTACACTATACCATTGGGATTTTGGGAAGGAACAAGAGAAATGGCAGAAAGAACCAAAGGAGGGAAAATTCAGTTCAGCAATGGAAGAGAATGTGGGAATGCACAGCATTGCAAGAGAGGAATTGGCACCATGTTCAAAATCCATGTTTCTCACGTCTCCATCTCTGCCACAAGATTCTGCCACAGCCTCTCTGTGTTTCAGACCATGGGGATGTTGAGATCTCCCTCAATTTGCCCTCTCACAGCTCTGACCCTGCCCTGGTTGGGGGGTTCAGCCCCTGGGAGGGGCTCTGTGGTTTCCTCCCTTTGGCCACCAGCCCTGGTGGCTCCTTATCGATGTCACATCCARGGCTTTTACTGCTCCCACTAAAACACACTGATCAAATTATGTCTCTAATTGCTTTCCTCATCACACAGACGTAAAATTCCTTTCCCTGACACAGCTCTGAACTATTCCAGCCTGCACATCTCCAGCTGAWCTTTCTCTTGCTGAAGCTAAAGCAGCTTCCTTGCTCCTCTCTGCTGTGCTGCAGACATCCAGCACCCCTCCTGCTGCCCCCCTTGTYCCCTCCATCCCCATTTTTTGGGAAGTTTGGGGTCGGCTCCCTCCCTCGGGCTGCCCTCCGGTGGCCGCCAGAGAAAAATGCAGCATCAGCTCCCTGCAGGGTCCCGGGGACATCAGGGATATGAATATCGCCCTTCCTCCCTGCCCACACAGCCTCTGCAGGAGCCTTTCCCTCTGAAATGGAGCTGTTCCTCTGCTCCGGGTGCTGCTCAGCAGAGGATCTGTGATGCACGGGAGGGTTTCACTCTCCCACTCGGCCCCATCCCACCCAGGAGGAGAGGAGGGAGGTGGACAACGTGAGATGCTCTGATGTTCTCTGAAATGCAGGAGAAATCTGAGTCCTCGGGGAGGGGGCATGGTGGCTTCTGTAGAGCACAGAACTGTGATCACAGAGATCATCTCCAACCCCAAATCTCCAAATCCTCATCTCTAWAGGCTGTGGGGGGAATTGTGTTCACCCTCCAGATCCCTGAGTGCAGATTCTCACCTGCCCAAGCCACGGAGCATTTCAGGTACAGACAGTGTGAGTGATGGGTGCTGTGCTCCTCTCCATCTCTCATCCTCCTCACTCACCCAGCCCTGACCATCCCTCAGCAGCGTTTCTGCCAGAGCTGCTGGCCAAGGAGCCAGCTGGACCCCATTACTGGCCCTGCCAGACCCAAGTCCTGCCTGCTGGAGCTGCTGGAAGTTTCCAGCCAGGCTCTGAGGTTGGAGTYATGGCACAGAGCCACCATCTCGATGCCCATCCCTGGACAGAGCCATCCCCCTTGTGCAGCCAAAGCCATCTCTGCTGGGAGCAGGATGGCCATGAACCAGTCCAGCTGAGCAGCCACATGGCTCTGCTCCTTCTGGAGCCTCCTGAAGGTCAGGGCTCTGCCAAACGATGGGCACAGACCTGGGGGGCTCACACCTTGGCATGACCTACAAAACCACTTTGGAGCGTTCTGGGAAGGGATGCACACGGGTGGGTGGAAGGACACGAGCAGGGATGAAGATGCCACCATGATCTCCACAGGCAGGGGAAGGCCAGAGCATGGAGAGGGCCAAAMTCCATGAGATGTTCCCTAAAATAGCCCATTTCAGGGGTCAGTGCTGCCTCACAGCTCGGCAGAGCTCCTGATGTGCAGCCCAGTCCATGTCAGGTCGCTCCTGTCAGGCCATTTGTAGCTTTTCCCAACCCTTCTCCCTTCCATCTATTCCTGCTGCACCAGGGCTGCTCAGGTGTCCCTACAGCCCCAGATCTGCTCTGGGAGCAGCCACAGCACCAAGATGGGGCCAAGGCTGCCAGGGAGGGATGAGGACCAGGACCAGTGGGGACAGCAGGAACCCAGAGCTCTCTGGCATGGAGAGATGACACCACAAAGTTTCAGCCGTCAGAGAACACAAACATTTAGGTGCTCCTGACAGGAGAGACAGATCTGGAGAAATCCCAGAGGAGCTCAGTCAGAGTCCCAGGGATATTTTAAGCCGACATTGGATGTGTCAGAGCACAGGTAACAGGCGCTGCTCTCCTGGAGATGAGTGTGTGCTGTGACTAAGCCCACCAGGTGCGAAGCTAAATCAGACACTGCTCAGGGCCTGTGTCCCATTTAATCAGCATCTCGAGAAGCAGGCTGGGCCCGCATCCAGCAAACCTGGGGACAGCAAACAGGAGATCCGTGACCTGCTCCCACCTCAGCCACCCGAGTGGGAGGTGAATGTGGGCAACTCAGCTCTCCACGCTGTGACTCTTCCCTCTGCAGTGTCTTGGCTATTCATAGCAGCACTTTGACCCAGGAAATGTCATCATTGTGCCTGTTTGTGCAGCACCCATCACCAACCCCTGGTAATGTTCTAATTGTGGTTTTGGGGCTTTTTCTCTATGGTAAAATCCTCCCGAAAAACACCTGGGAAGTTGCTTTGGGAACAGCATCCAATTAGAGGAGAAAAGGGGGGTGACATTGGCCATCARTGCCCCAGGGGAGGGCAGTGGAAGGATGGCACTGCCATCTCCCAGGATACCAGGGGAGGAGATCTCCCTTCCTCCCAGGGCAACCATTCCTCCTGCAAGGCACGGGCTGACCCTGCTTCCAGCGCTGCATTGGAGGAGGGGACATTCCAGAGTCTGGGCCGGAGCTGGGAAGGTTGCTTGGTGCAGAGCTGCCTTCCCTTCCCCCAGACCCATCCTGTCACCTCGGATTCACTCTGATGTCACTCACTGTGCTGCAGTGGCTCCATCCCCCGGTGCTCAGAGCACAGACCCCGTGGATGAATTCCCCGTGGATGAATCCCTCGTGGATGAATTCCTCGTGGATGAATTCCTTGTGGATGAATCTCCCGTGTCTGCTGGCAGGAAAGGGCAGCCAGTAGCAAACCAGGGCTGGCTGGGCTYAGCTGAAGGTGACAGCTCAGAGAGAAGCACAGGCTGAGGTGGCTGAGGAGCTTTCTCCCAAGAAAGCTTCATCCTCTTCTGGCAAGGCAGGACCCTCCCAAAGAGCTGCCCTTTTTTTAGGGGAAGTCTCTCTCCTTGGAGACAGCCACAGCTCCGTCAGCCTGGCTGCTGCCAAGGCACAAATGAGATGTCCCAGGACACCTTCCCAAGGGGGTTTGGAGGCTTTGGCTACCCCTAACCCTGTCCCTGTCCCTTACCTGTCTCTGCCATTGTGACTCACTGATGCCTGCTGGYTCCCTGCAGTAATTACCAGCAGAGCTTTCTGTCGTCACAGCTCTTAAGGTAGGCTCACGCTGCGATAAATAAGCTGCTTAGCAGCATGGAAAGAAATGGTATTTAAAGTTTAATATCTTTTTTTAGCCCCTTTTCAAAGGACACGGGTTTTGTGATCTGTTTGGGAAGATGCAGCGGGTTTTGTGTGTTCCTTTGGGGAGCTGGGAGAGGCACAGAGAGAGGCAGGAGGAAGGGTGTGTGCTCATGTGGCAGGGCAGAGGCAGCTGCCTGCCTGCCTTCTCACCTCCCTGAGCCGTGCAGGAGTGACTGACACCCTCATTATACAGTTTAATTCGGGTTGGCAGCTCCACTTGGCCTTGCGGCTCTGGCTCCATCAGAGCTTTGCACCCAAACCCCATCTGCTCCTTCCTCGGCAGCAGGAGCACAGAAAATGACCTGGCAGCAGCAGGCAGGGGATGTCACCCACATTCCCAGGGCACCCCGGGGTCCCTGCTGGGGCTGGCATGGTCTGTGGGTCTTGGCTTTGTTTGCTGAGTGTCCAGAGTCCAGGGCAGGGGGCTCACACAGCAGAGAGCTCAGCTCAGTGCAGCTGCTGAGATTTCTCCCCACAGCCCTGTCAAAGCTCAGTGCTTACCCTCCCACCCTTAAATCTGTCAAGAAGGGGGGAAAAATTAATGTTACATGGTGTTTTTCCCAGCCATGCAGCTGCAAAGCTCAGCCCTCCCTCTGCACTTTCTGTGCAGGTGCTGCAGGGGTTGCAGCTTTCTATGGAGTTTAGCCAATATTTAGGTTTCTCCCAGCCTTCCAGAGGGGGATTTAAATAATTTCATGTTAATCCTCCTGATATTTACCCCCTTCCATTGTGACTACTGTCCACTGCTTTGCACTTCTGATGGGCAAACTATGACGTAGRGAGAGGTGGTGCAGATTTAAAACATCAGCAGAGCTGCAAAGGGACACCTGGACCATCCTCAAGACCTCATGGTTCATTAAAAAGTAAAAAAAAAAAACCCTGACGTTCTGTCTCTCAGTGAATCCCTGTGTGCTCAGCAGTACTCCCAAGTCCTTTGCTTTCACCACTGGCCAATTCTGCTCCATTTGGGGTGGAGAACATTTATCCTAAACCAGGGTGGCTGGGATTCAGAGGCAGGACAATTAATTCCCAAGCCCCTCTGTAATGTTTTCTCCCTGATCAGGGGAGGCATCCCTGAACAAAGAGTTTTCAGGGACAAGGAGGCTGTGATGGGCACTCCTCAAAGTCACCTGTGCCTGGCGAGGTGACAGACAGCCTGGAGTGAAAGGGGCTGCTGCTGCTGCTGGGAATTGTGCTTTCAGATTTCATAGCTCCAGAAAAGCTGGCAGACTCCAAAGAAGCTCTCTGAATTCAAAGCCCCATGCATCAAGTTACCAGGAACATGTGAGTGATTCCAAAGGCTTGTACTGCTTTGAGTAACAATTTATAACAACAAAAGCCTCATTTAAGACAGGGACCCCTGTGGGAATGTTCCTTTTCAGTTCTCTCTTCTGTGGGTAATTGCAGAAAGATGACATTTAAGTTGTTCTACAAAAGTGGCAAGCAAAAAGAAATGAAAGAGGGGAAAACCAGAGAGAAAGAGGGTATGGTTGGAAAGGTGAGAAGGAGCAGGATGGAAAGGAGTGGATAGTCTGGCTAATATTCTCAGAGGCTGGGGAATTTACAAATAAGAAATGAAAGGTTTGCTCTGAATTACAATCTCATTTCCAGCAGGGTGACATCAACTCCGTGTTTTTGGGACACGATGGACACAGACTGGGGGTGGGAAAACATCCCTGGGCAYGGGAGCACAGCTCATTGCTCCCACTGCCAGGCAGGGGTGAGCTGTGGGTGGGTGACAGAACCCAGACCCTGCTGCCCAAAGGGAGGGATTGAGGTTGGCATGGACAGCAGAGCCCTGGCTGCCTGAATTCCTCAGGACTGGGAGCAGACTGACCCAGCCCTGGGTGCAAGGAGCCAAAGAGGTCAATGGGTGCATGGTCAGTGACAGGGAACTTCAAATCTCCAGAAAACCCTGGTGTGGAATGGAGAAGATGATCAGTGACAGGGAACTTCAAACCTCCAGAAAACCCTGGTGTGGAATGGAGGAGAAGATCAGTGACAGGGAGCTTCAAACCTCCACAAAACCCTGATGTGGAATGGAGGAGATGATCAGTGACAGGGAACTTCAAACCTCTTCCAAAACCCTCGTGTGGGATGGAGAAGATGAGAAGACCAAGACACAGTGGTTGGTTGAAACCTTCTCTCCAAATGCTGGAGAAATCCCTCAGGGATGAAGAGCTGCATTCCCCCCAGCTCGTGTGAAGGTGATAAACCCTCTTCTGTTCTGCAGATTTTCAGAGATTTACTACCTATTAGAGGAGTTTAAATGCATTCAGCGTAATTAAACCCAGGGGGAAACACAAGCCTTTAATATCTCATGTTTTCTAAAACAGGAAAAAAAGTCCATCCTCCGTTCCAGCACTGCCTGTGGTGACGGGTGTGAGGGAGCCACAGCTGGGGCTGGCTTCACCACCGAGCTGAGCAGCTGCACGTGTGGGGTGCAAAATCACTCTAGTGTGTGCAAAATCATTCTAGTGTGTGCAAAATCATTCTAATGATCCCTATCGGAAGGGCGAGGGGTGAGGATGGGGGGATGGTCGGGAATGTCCCTGGAATTCAGGGATAATTGGCCCAGCAGTGGCGATGGCAAAGTGATGACAGTGTGTGACAGAGTGCCAGCGGTGAGGTGACACCGTGACAGCTCCCAGCCCCCCTGCCCTGCCTGTGCCCAGCCTCTCTGCTGACATGCAGGAAGGGAAATTGGAGGGAATGACTCTCCTGAGAGCCCTGGAATAGCGGTGGGGAGAAGGAGCCTCACAGCTTCTCCTCTCACCTGGGACATCTTCTTTCCATGCTCTTCCCAACAGACACATAAGCTGTTCCCATCTGAGCACCGATGTGGATGTGATGAGGTGATGCCTTCCCGATTTCCCTTCCCCAATTATCCATGGCAATTCACTCTTCCCAATTATCTGTGGCAATTCACCCATGCCAGCTCCGACCACCCGGTGAGTCCCGGGCATGGAAACGGGATGGAGGTGACAACGCTTCATCATCAGCTGGGGGTGAATTCACAGTCTTTGGTTTTCCTTTTCCTCCTGTGCTGCTTCTCAAACTCCCTTTCACACTCTGCTTCCTTGATTTCCATGTATTTGCAATTTCCCCTCCTTTAGAGAAGCAGGGGGCCCGTGTTAGCATACAGAGAAAGGGTAGAAAATATAAATATATTTACCATATAAACAATATAAAGCACTGGTGTAGCTCCTTCTGCAGCAGCCTGGGCGACTCCAGGTCTTCCCTAAAGCTGAGTTTTGTATCTCCCAGTGGGAGGAAGGGACATAGAAAGAGAAAAAAATATGAAACTTGATGGCTGGGAAGCTTTTACTACAGCCTGCAACGGCTCCACCTCCTCGTGATACTCAGGTTCATCATATCTAAATAAATATGCCTGGAATTTGCCCATCACGAGGGAAAACAGTCATTTCAAGGGTACTGCTGAAAGCAGATGTCAAAGGTAACAGCACGGGCATGTAAATGGAATCAGAGCACTTAACTGGCCGTGTTTTCTTCAGCCCATCGATGTCATTCCAGAACACTCCCAACCCCCAGCGCTCTCATGTCAGGTCATATTCYGAGCCCATTTACTTCACAAGGTTATTCCCTTTGACTCCCATGGATTAACCAGTTCTACACGGCAGGAGGGAGAGGTCAGACGCAGATCTCTTCCGCTGACATCGAATTTAATTGATTTTTCTATCTGTTGGAAAGGACTTCTAAAATAGGACATTATGGGAAATAAATTTTAATTACTCTGCCCCCTCTGGAGCAGAGCAGAGAGCCCATTGTGCCGGGAGGTGTCTGAGCCCTGACAGAGCAAAACCTTCCCAATTCACGGGCAATACACCCAAAAAAAATAACAACTTTCCTCTTAAATGAGAGAGCTGTTTCACACCCTGAAAACACAGACTTTCAACAAGCTCTGTTGCTTTCATGGATAATCCCTCATCTTTGCTAATCCTTCCTGAGCATCTCTTAGCTCAGTGATGGGCAGTGTTAGAAATCCTTTCTCTTTCTTTGGGTAATTGCCCTCTTAGGATACTCCTGATCCACAGCTGATAAATGCCCTGAGACAAAGCCCCAGACCAGGCACCCAGTCCTGGCTCCCCTCACTTATCGCCCTAATTGGTGTCGGCTGCTTCTCGGCAGCCTCTCAAACCTGGTGGTTTGGGTTTGTCAGACCTTTCTTGCACTCCATTAATGCTTTATTTGCCACTAAATTTTGGGGATTACAGCGGTCACCACTAGTTTTCCCATGGTGATTCGCCATCGCAAACCTCTTTGGGGTTCTGTTTTCTTTTCGGCTTGAAATGTGCTTGGAAATGGTGTGGATTTGCATTTTCTCACGTGAGAAATCTTTCMATTTTCTTCTTCAAAGCTCGGGGCAGTGACCACCGTGGAAAGTCGCTCCCATGTGGCTGCCCCTCCAAGAGGTGACACCTGCAGGGAGCCACRGCCAATCCTCCACCCCTGCAGGGTTTCCAGGTGCTTTTTCCCCACCAGTTCAGCCGAGCAGCTCCGTGCTGAGTTCCCTGTCTGCCTGGTGTTTTACTGTGGCAGCTGAAGGCTCCATTCTGTGCTCTGCGATGCACAAAGAGGGAAAGGGCTTCCTTCCCTCTCCACCATTCCCAGCCACGATTCTCCATCCCACACCGTGTGGCACACCTATCTTTCTTTTTAATGACAGTCCAGCTGTTGGTGTCACCTGGTCTTTATCTGCCCAAATATCAGAGGTGCCATGAAATCATGGTGTTGGCAACTTCATGCTGGTGGCTTTCCAAAGCCTCGGCCTMAGGCCATTGCCAGCAGAATGGACTTTCAGAAAAGCTAATTTGGAGAACTTCTGTTGTGCGTTGTTGCCATASAAAGAGGTCTGAAGTGTCCAAAGCAGTTGCAGTGCTGATATTGGGCTACGCCCTCAAAAGCTGTGGATGTTTATGTTGCGATTCCACTGTAAAACAATTTCTTTCTGGTGAAAATATTATAAARATATATGGGAAGTCTGTAGAAAAAACCTCTAATAGAACATTTGAGAGCATTGGGATGAATCCCTAAATTGSAGTCCTTTTTTGAATCATGAATTTGAAACAGCATCTCCCACCTCTCCGCCTTAATCATTTCTGGCAATCAGAATCTGCTTCTGACCAGAAATTTCACCTTGCACCAACCCCTTCAGTTAAACGACATGTTTAAATGCAAAGACTTGGATTAAAAAATGCCCATTTTGAATGAAAAGCAGGCCTGGTCCAGCTGCACTGGCCCTTTCAAGCAGCTTGTGGTTGCCGGTGTCAGAGTGGCGCCGGTGGCCCGTGAAGGGCTTTGGACAAGCCCTGGTTGTTGTCATGCTCTGATCTCACGCATGGCAGCCCCAGCCAGTGGCTGAGGACTGGGAATCTCTGCTAATTGGCTACATCTGCCTCTCCTGCCTGGCCACCAGCTGGCACAGGCCGTGGTGTTGGCGGTGCCACCTTGGCACCGGAGCCCTGCAGCCGCCATCTGTTGCCTTCCAGAGTCAGATTTCCTGGATAAACACGGCCTGCCCCCATGGGAAATGTGACTTCTCATCTGTGGTGGATGGAATGCAAGAGGCCCCTTCAGCTTTCCSAGGACTCTCAGGAAGCTGCTGTTTCACTATTGAATATTAAGCCATTATTTTATATTTTGATATAATTTTCTTCCTTCCTGCACCTCACATAAGGAGAACCTACTCCACTTCCAAAGAATTCACAAGGAATTCTACCCTTCCACCAAAGATTCCCGTGTTTGAACAGAATCAGCAAAGACGTGAAGTTTCACTGCTTTGTTWTGGGTTTCCCATTGGACACGCTGAATATTTAATCACAGCTTCACAAGGACACGAATTTCTCTTTGGATTCCTCCCYGAGCTGCTGTGGCTGAGCCTGGCTCAGGAACAGATCTCAGGCTGTTCCCAATGGACTCTCTTGTTTTGTCCAGGCTTGGCTGTTCTTGCTGTTTTGTTGAAAGGCCTCAGGTGCTCAGAAGAGACAGTTCTGCACACATGTTCGTGCATACATGTGGGCAATATACACACACATCCCTCGAGGTTTTACCATAATGCTTTTGTAATGGAAATTCCTTACTGGAGCCAAGATTTACTAAAACACGAGTTTTCTTTTGAACTATTGTTCAGGGAAGGCTGTTTGGGTACTCTGGGTGTGAAAGAATACCTAGAGTTGCATCAGAAATTTCTAGCAAATTTGTGTTTGTGCCCACTGACATCTGCAGAAGATCTTTCCATGGAGTTCAAGAAAATGAAGGAACAGCAAATGTTTGTGGCATTTGCTCCAGAAGTTTGGTTATTTCTCCTAAACTTTGAATAGTGAATTTCCAGACTTGAAGGGATGGGCTTCATGCAGAGAATCTGCATTGTCTGTGCTGACATAACCATTTCTGACAGGTTGATTAATAAATATGACAGCAGCACTTGTGGCCCCAGGAGCACAGGGGAACAGGTACATCAGTTAATAAATAATGCYGGTCATAGCTTCTTTCTTAATAAAAAGAGAGAGAGAAAAATTAATATCCACCCTTTTTAGAAAGCAATTATTTGGGAATGATTACAGCACCTGCCTGTTTGAGGTATCTCAACCAAGATAAGGCTCATTGCCTTCCTTTCTTTCCAATATTTAAAACCACATTGACAAGTTCAAAACAACAAAAAGATCTCAGGGAAATGGAAGTTCTTTTGCAGGCTCTGGCACTCTGTGGGTTTGTGAAGGAGCAGAGAGCTCGTGGGTCTCGTATCAAACGCTGAAGGGTTTGTGCTGGACAAAGCCCCCAGAGCGTTTCCTCTGAACCAGCCACTCCCCAGGGCTGCTGCCTTCGTGGGTTGACTCCTCATCACCGAGATTTCCAGCCTTTCCTCCCAGCCTGTGAGGCTGAGGAATCAGGAATTGCTGTTACCAGAACCCGGCTTCAGCGCCCCAGGGCTAAACAAGCTCAAATCTGTGTTTTACCAGTCCAAAGAGACATTTCGGGAGTTTCAACCAGCATCACAAATGTGCCGGGCGGGAAACATGATCTGGGCTGCCCCACTTGTCGATTGGAGAGCATAAACTTTGAGTTATGTGAAAAAAAAAAAAAAAAATAGAAATACTACAGAGTTTTTTTTTGTTTCTTTTTTTCCCCTGTTTCTTTTTTTTCCCCTGTTTCTTTTGTTCCCCCTCCTACCGTAAAGATTAAACATTGGGTATTGGGCTAAATACAAAATATGAGATTGTTTGCTATAAGCAATTTCATTAAGACGCCTGAAATAACAAAATATTTAACTTTTCAACCATTAATTATATGTACAGATTCAAGTCCTGTTGAAGCCAGCATGTGCTTAATGCCCTTAGTCCACTTAGGAAGTTTGTCATGAGCTCATCCTGATTTACATGAATGGGTTTATTCTTTGTAAGTATTCRCCAAATAGGTTGGACAAATAATTTTTTTCAATCCATCAGCTTTTCCTGTTTGTTTTAGACTGTTTGCTGGGAATTCATTATTCATTAGGGCTGGTCAAGTGCAACACATGGTGCTTCTGAACAGGGAAGGTTGGGGATAAAACAGAAAAAAAATCATGAATAATGAATAACAAACTTTCTGGTCTGAATCTTCATGCTGAAATGGGTGAAATGYAGAAAATTTGAAAGCTTTTTCCTAAATTCTCTGTTGCTGCCTGGATGCTCAGGAAAAGAAATTACTTTAAGAATCATTGTTAACCCAATAGGGTGTTTTAATACACTCAGGGCGGATATTCAAAGGCAGCAAGTGCCAAAAAAAAAAAAGCCATTGGACACCCACAAAGCCTTTTAAAAGTGATTAAGGCAGCAGCCAGCCCAGGGAGCACCACCAACTTCAGCACCAGATGCTCCCAGGCATCTGAAATTCCCACTTTGTGCTTGTCTGCATCCTCTGGAAATCTGCTCACCCCACCCATCAATCCCAGCTCGAAAGCATCCCCTGAAATCATTATTTATGGGAGAAGAAGCTGCTCACATGTTCCACCTGAAGCACATGCCTGCATCTTGCCGGAGCCTGGAGCTTCAGCAGGAATTTTTGTTGAGTCCACCGAGGGGAGGAAGGAGCCAGGGAGCCGGGGGAGCTGCTGTGATCCCCCCAGGGGGATGCTCAGTGACCTGCAGGTGAAGTGACTCCTTCCAGGTGCCAGGGGAGGGACAGCTCTGGTTGGGGAAAAGGGTTTATTTGTTTGTTTTCTAGCAGAAAATAATAATAGTTTGTTTTTATAAAAGAAAGCGAACACCGTGATGTTTTCACTTTGGAGCTGAAAAGCTTTTGGTTTGATCAATGTAACAATTAATCTAGAAATCACTGTTTTCTGCAGAAAACACAGAAATACGTTCATTTTATTTCCTGAAAAACCCTTTTCACTGGATCTTCTGGAGGAGGTTGGATGGATTTTGTTTTGCGCTTGGGGAGGAGGAATCAAATGAAAATGAGGGTTCACCAGCAAAGCCCAGCTGAGTCATTCCCATTGGGAAAAAAACACTCTCCATAAAACCAATCCTTCCCTCCATAAAACCAATCCTTCCCTCCATAAATCTCCCAACATCTCCCTGGCCAGGAGGTGTTAAGTTCCCTTTGCAGGTGGAGGGTTTTGGGGCAGGGCAGGGGGATTTGCCTCCTGCTCGGTGTGTCCCATGTCCCTCTGTCCATCAGGTGCCCCAAAACCGAAACATGAAGGATCCCAATGGATGCAGGATCTCAGGGGATGCAGGATCCTGCCCCCAGCCAGGCGCTCCCTCATTAGGTACAATTTGCATGCTGAACATCAGTATGACAGCTCTGGTGAGGGATTTGTTTAGCTAATTTAGGGTAATGGAGAGGAGGAATTAATCACTTTAACACTGGTGCTCCCTGGCACGGTGAGGCTGGGAGCTGTCCCCCCCCCAGCTCTCAGCAAGGCACCCCCAGTTCTCCCCCTGTTTCCATGAGTGTTTGCCCCCAAACAGAGAGTTCAGGGATGTAATAACAGGGCTGGAATGCCAGGCCAGGAGCTGTCAGCGTGGAGGAAAAATGAGGCAGCTTTGGAGTGCCTCCAGCAAGGTTAGAGCAAACAGGATTATCAGCTCTGAGTGCTTGGGAATGCTGGGGTTCCCAAAGGAAAGGATGGGGCAGGAATCCCCCATGCCAGTCTGTCCCAGCTGGGGAGAACCCCATTGGCAGCTCCTGGTTCATCAGTGACTGTGAAGGGAGCTGTGGTGGGGTGGAGAATCCTGTATGAGGCGAGCACTGCCCCTTTTCAGATGATTCTGTGCCCTGGGAAACTCCAGGGTGAGGGCTCTGACAGTTCTGGGCTCAGGCGTCTGGAGGCAAAAGTCTCACTTTAGGGAAAAATGTTGGAAAATCATTCATTTCCAACTCTACTTTTCTCTTTTTTTTTTTTTTTTTTTTTTTTTTTTTTTTTTTTTTTTTTTTTTTTTTTAGTGTTATTCCGCATGAAACTCTTTCCTTTTCATATTCAGCTCCAGGAAAAAAAAATAAAAACCCTCTACATGAAATTATTCTGCTCAACTAAGTACCAAAAACATTCCCTTTATCTGTTAAAAACCCCACAGCCCTCTTTTCACATCTCTCCTCCGTGTTTTGTCACTCTCAGGTATACTTAGCATGCTTTAGGCATATACCCTTTCCAAATAAATGAAGATATAAGTTCATGGCAGCTGCGACATGAATAGAATCCATATTGTGAAGTCAAACAAATGCCATTATAATTCCTTGTTTGTTTAACATTTATGATCACTCTGCTCTCAGACATCGCCATGCGTGGCASTCTGTATTCCTTCTCCCACACACTTGTTTACAAGCCCAATGTGAGGCTGCCTAGACCTCCTCAGCATGCCTAATTTCCTTTCYATTGTTCCCCAGGCCTCCTCTAATGCCTGGAGCAGGCAGGAATGTTGGAATGTTTTCAGACTGAGGCTGTTGTCTCCCAAAAATAAAAACTTTTCTGCCCTTGGCCACCAACCCAGGGTACGGGTGCAGTGTGTTTGCTGTGGAGCTCCTCTAACTTGGGCTTGCAAAGCATTAGCAGCCCACATTTCATCATTTATAGGTGCAATCCAAAACTCATCTCYTTTTATAGGCCCTGGTTTAATAATTGTGGCTGCAGAATAGCCGCTGGTGTTRTTCCCAGAATAAGAACCACCGAACTTCAACAAGCAAAACGCAGCGAGGGAGAGATGGAAGTACCCCCGGCTTTTATGTACAGAAATGATGCCAGCTTGTAAAAATGGGAATGCTGTAAAATAATGTCTTTAATTATAGGCAGGGAAGGGAGGTTTTGCAGCAGCAGATGTCTGGAGATTGGCTCCCAAAGCGGTGAACTGCGTGGAGAAGGGAACAGAGGGGACCTTCAGGAATGGGATGGCAGGGGTGGGGTCAGCTCTGCTCAGATGGATGTGTGCAGGTGTGGGGGTGTAAATCCTGGGTGGGGAGCTTAATTACAGCCATCTGAATTGACAGGAGGATTTATAAAGCAGATTTTGATAAGGCAGATTAAGAAGGAAGAGCAGGAAGGATGGGCTGGGGATGATCTCAGTGATAAWCCTGAGCTCTGCTCTTGCCTTTTCAGTGACAAGGGGATCCAGGGAGCCCAGGAAAGATCTGTGAAGGTGTTCAGCACCTGGTCCAGCACCTCAGCAGAGCAGGGAAAGTCTGTTCCACCACTTTTTCTGCTATTCTGGTTTCATTTAATCCCATTTTCCCTTTGTARTGGTGATACAGGACCTGCAGGCACCAGGTCCCTGCTCAGAAGTTGTTCAGGAATGACAAACAGGAACCAGGGGAGGTTTTTCTCATGGTGGACTTAGAACATCCAAAAATATCTTCAGTGAATGAGTATGTCCTACTTGTCTGTCTCGAGGTCTGTGGTGAAATTCCTCCTAAAAGGCTGATCCTAACAGAGTTTCCTGACCCTCAGGTGGGTTGGATCCAGGGCTTTTCCAGTTCCCTTCCACATTTTGGGGAGAGCTCAGCTGAGCTCTTTTCAGTGGTTCTCAACACACCAACTGTTAAAAAATTTGGGAAAAAATTAGTAAAAAAGGGCCAATTACAACCCTGGATGACTTTTTCTCAATTTCATYGGGATTTCTTATCCCACATGAACAAAGGTATTTTTGTCCAAGGCTTCTCAGTAATTGGAGATGTGTGGGGAGTTTCACCCACCACTTAAATCAGAACAATTGCCATATTTTAAAAAGATYATCCTAATGTTGGGCTTTCTCTTTTTGTAATGTTTTATAATAAAGTCCCAGAAATAAAGGCTGMAATGGAGTTGCAATAGAATTTACATTAGCATATTTGGAGAGTTTTTTGATCATTTTTGCATGCATTAGAATGAAATATCCTGTAAAAATTAAGCATTATATGCAAATGAGTGCAACAAACCTTCATTTTGAATAATAATAATTCATTATCCCCCTCTAATATATGTAAGTGGCTTCCTCTTCTTTTTTAAATAAAAAAAAGGCAAATGCACTGTAGACATTAATTCAGCACAGCAGAAGTTTACAGAGGAGATCCACTGAAATTATAATAGAACACATTCCTCATTTGCATAAATCCCAGAATCCCACCTGTCCAAACCCTCCAGCTATTAATAGGTGATATGAATGTCACTTGATGCTCATTTATAATATTGTTGCTGTAATATAATGCATATTTAGGGCAGATTTTAAGAATCATTGTAATTAACAAAGCACACCATTACCAGCAAGTGTTTATTTGTGTTRTAGGATAAAGATGTTGCATTTGGAAACAATTATAACTCCAGAAGTGTTGAATTACCCCCTTTGGAAGTGTTGCCTTCCTTTAGTGAGTGYGGTTGATTTCCACAGGCTGGTTGCATGTAAAAAAAATGGTTTAAAGGGATGCCATGTCTGTGTATCTGCAATGATAATGATCRTTCCTGTGCCAGGCGGTGTCTGCAGGACTGGAATTTATTCCTCACCCCAGGGCTGGCTGTGSTTGAAAGCTTTATTTCTCCTTTCATAGTTCTTTATGAGGGAACTGAGCTCGCACCCCATGAGAGTGGGATCTTTGGGAGAGTTAATGCACGTCCAGGATGGAGGGAATCACACAAATCATGGAATATCCTGAGCTGGAGGGACCCACAGGATCAYYCAGYSCAGCYCCTGTCCCTGCCCAGACCCCCCAAAATCCCACCCTGGGCATCCAAAATCCCACCCAGYGCTGTCCAAACGCTCCTGGAGCTCTGGCAGCCTCGGGGCYGGGACCATTCCCTGGGGAGCCTGGGCAGTGCCAGCACCCTCTGGGGACASAAGAACCTTTCCCTGCTCTCCAGSCTGAGCCTGCCCTGRCACAAGCRTGACCYACTCAAGTGAGACTTACTCCARACTTTCTGGGATCAAAATGGCTTTTTTTTTGGTAGAAATTACACAGAAGGGTTTCATTGCTCAGGATGATTCTGARTTTCTTCCAAAKGAATTCTCCAGTTTATTCCTGCAGYGATAAGGCCTCACTAAACACCTCACAGCTGTGTAGAATCACAGAAYGRYTTGGGCTGGAAGAAATMTKAAGGTTCATYCAGTTCCACACCCCTGCCATGGGCAGGRACACYTYYSACTGTCCCARGSTGCTCCCAGCCCCAATGTCCAGCCTGGCCTTGGGCACTGCCAGGGATCCAGGGGCAGCCACAGCTTCTCTGGGCACCCTGGGCCAGGGCCTSCCCACCCTCACAGGGAATAATTTCTTCTCTATATCCAATCTAAACCTCCACTGTGTCAGTGTGAAACCATTCCCCCTTTTCCTGTCACTCCAGRCCCTTKYCCCAAGTCCCTCTCCAGCTCCTCTGSAGCTCCTTTAGGGAGTGGAAGGTGCTACAAAAACCCTCCCTAAAATCCCATCTGGGATCCTTATGAATTTCCAAGCTCATCCTTCCTGTACTCTCTCCTTGCATCCAGAAGTATTTTTATATCTTTCAACAGAGAAAACAGAGACCCCTTTTTTCATGCCACCAGCTGTCCCCTCTGCCAGGAACCCTGTTGAGACACCAGAAGCCCAGCCAGGATTGCCCGGCCAGGATTGTCCACTCAGGATTGTCCACTCAGGATTCTCCACTGAGGATTGTCCACTCAGGATTGTCCACTCAGGATTGCCTGGCCAGGATTGTCCACCTGGGATTGTCCACTCAGTATTGTCCACTGAGGATTGTCCACTGAGGATTGTCCACCCAGGATTGCCCACCCAGGATTGTCCACTCTGGATTGCCCACACAGGATTGTCCACTCAGGATTGTCCACCTGGGATTGTCCACTCAGGATTGTCCACCCAGCATTTCCCACCCAGTATTGTCCACCCAGGACTGTCCACTCAGGACTGTCTACCCAACATTTCTCACCCAGTATTGCCCATCCATGATTATCCACCAAGGATTGTCCACTAAGGACTGTCCAGAATTCCCCCCCCCAGCATTTCCCACACAGCATTTTCCCCCCCAGATCTGCCCACAATCCCTCCTCCCTGCTGAATTAACTCCTTTGCTGTCACCGGTCCCACCCTGGGGAGCAGCCCCCACGTCCCAGCTGAGGAAGGGCTGGAGCAAAATCTATTCCAGCAACAGCAGAGCCGTAGGAAAAGAGGAGGCAAGAACCTCACATCTTTTATGTGAGTGGATTTATTCATCCAAATTTGAATTTTTAATGGAAATCTCTTTAAAATTTCAGTTTTTCRAGCATTTCTACCTCTTTCTTTTTAAAATTGGTTCTATCCCGCCTACAGTGCAGAGTTGATTGAGGCAGACACAGCTATAGATTTAGTAGTCTCCAGGCTCTGCTTAGGACAGATTTCAGTTTAGATTTTAACTAACTGACATGTCAGGAAAACACTGTGCTTTTCCCCTCCCCACCTCCTTTTCTCTCTTTCTTCTGAAATATTTCAACAACATTGAAAAATAATCTTCTGCTCTTTCCACAGGGAAGACAACAAAAAAAAAGCAACCTTTTTTTCCTCTTTTTTTTCTTTTTTTTTTCAGAAAAA
>NW_026623563.1:165346-182780 GCF_030028575.1 Malurus melanocephalus
AGAAGGAGAAGGAGAAGGAGAAGGAGAAGGAGAAGGAGAAGGAGAAGGAGAAGGAGAAGGAGAAGGAGAAGGAGAAGGAGAAGGAGAAGGAGAAGAATGAGAGTGAGGAGAAGAAGAAGAATGAGAGTGAGAAGGAGGAGAAGAAGAAGAAGAAACAGAAAAAGAAGAAGGAGAATGAAGAGAAGAAGAATGAAGAGAAGAAGAAAAAGAAAAAAAAGAAGAAGGAGAAGGAGAAAAAGAAGGAGAAGGAGAAAAAGAAGGAGAAGGAGAAGAAGAAGAAAAAGAAAGAAATAAGCCATCAAGACAAAGTATCCCCTAGAGAAGTGGTCTGGCCAGGAATCAGGCACAGGGGCTGCAAGAGCAGGGATTTTGATCTCACAGATGTTTTGCTGCCCTTGGGGAGCTCTGGCACCTGAAGGCAGAGCCTTGGAGCCTCGGAGCTGGCTCTTTGTGGCCCTGGCAGCTGTCCCCACCCCCGGGGACTGTGTCACTGCTCCTGTTCCCTGTCTGCAGGACTCACCCTGCCCAGCAGCCTGGCTGGGTGCACCCCAGCAATGCAGATCCTATGGGTGCATCAGACACCCGGCCTGCCCCTCTGATGGGCACAGGTGTGTCCCCAAAGCCCCAAACCACGGGGAGATGGTGGCACTGAGCCCCYCACAGCCCCTCGGAGCTCCTGGCTGTGCCCAGGCTCCGGCACACACAGCTGCCTATAAATAAATAAACACAGCAGCCTCAATGTCAGCTCCCCTCAGCCTCTGGGTTTAAATATAGGCATTGGCTCTGATCCAGGAGGAGGTACAAGTGGTTTCAGACTCAAACAAATTGTTATGAATCCCATTTGCGGAGTGAATACGCTCACTGAATGTTTCTTTGGCTAATGAGACCAAAATAACAATTAGCAGGAGTCCTAACACTGCAAATCCCRAGGAATGGACACAAGTGTGTTTTTATCCTTGGGGTTATTCACTTCTGTTTTCAAAGGCAGAGGCCACCYGGTCCAAACACGTGTGTCACCCACCTCACCTGGATCTGCACCTTGCTGTGTCCTGCTTAGGCAGGGTCAGATTGAGACGTCCAGGGCAAAAATATTGGCTTTGAATTCCAGCAGATCCAAGTCCTCATTGCTGGTAAATCCCAGCACCTTTTCTTTCTCTCCTGGTTTTGTTGTTTTTTTGTCTTGAAGATGATATAGAAGCAGAGCTTTTTCTCCCCTTTCTTTGCTTGCTGCCTTCAGGTTTTGCTAACAGGGTTTTCTTTTCTGTTTTTTTTATAATCTTCTCATTTTTTTTCTCCCTTTCCCTACAGCCAACAGAGTGGTTGGTGAATACAAAATTAGCCAATTCAGACAGAGGCCAAACATCCCAGGAGAGCAAGAGTGAGAGAGAGAGAAATGATCAGCCCTTGCCAAATAGTCTCTCTCAACTCCACCGTGTATTTTTCCCTTTTCTCTGAAAACCACATGAAACAAATGAGAATTGTGGGGAATGCAAATTCCCAGTATATTCAGGGGCTGGCCACCAGTGACCCTGGTGCCTGCAGCATTCCATGCACTGCCACACTACAGAGCATTCCCACCCCAGCTTCCTGCCTTTCCTGCTGGAAAAAGGGCAATTTTTGCCTTTTCCATGCAAACTAACAGGCCTGACCAAACAAACMCCTCTGAGATCATGGCACACATGCAAATTCTAGTTCTGCTCATTTCAGCTGTTTGTAGGTCCTGCTTGTCACGTTTAGGGTGATCTTTTGGCCTGAATTCCAGCTGGGATGGGCATTCAGGTCCCTGCTGGGTTGTGGCCCTGGGGACAGCCAGGCTCTGGCTGCTCTGGTGCTCCTGGCTGCCTCATCAAGCACCTGCTGCAGAGTATAAGTGACAATCATGGGCTTCAGAGCTGGGTTTTATCCTGACCCAGAGCTGGGGCACACCTTCCAGCTGGGATGGTGCAGTGTGAAATTTGGAATGCAGGTGTGCTGAGGCTGCTCTGCAGCTGGGGTGAACTTCCCAGGGCCACTGCTTCCCTCAGGAGCTGGGGAATCAYGGGGTGGTTTGGGYTGGAAGGGACCTTAAAGATSTCATTSCACCCCCTGCCATGGGCAGGGACAGCTGCCACTGTCCCAGGCTGCTCAGAGCTCCACCCAGCCTGYCCTTGAACACCCTCCTTAGGTTATTAATGCCCCCTTAGTCCTTCAACTCCCCCAAGAGTCTGACTTGCAGCCTTAAAGATGWTTTCAAACATTTTGCTTGCCCATTCCCAGTTTTGGGAGGAGCTGACAATGACTGTTATGAATAATGGCWTCCAGAAAGTGGTCAATCAGCCCAGAAACACCAGGATTTCTCTGGAATATCCTTTTCCTGCATTACATACTGTGAGTAAGGGATTTTAACGAGCAGGGGAATGTTCAGGAGGCTATCTACACTGAGCTTTTGGAATAACCACTCAATGTCCACGTTCAGTGCCAGGATTTCCAGTCCATGGGGTCCCCTGTTAGGCCAAGTCAATAACGTTATTGAACAGCATCAGAAAAGGCTCCTCAGGTGTGCAGAGCTGCGAGAACAGGAAATAAATCCATCCTAAGCAGAGCTCTGCAGCAGCATGTGTGGAATAACAACACTGGCAGCTGCAGGAGTGTATAGGGGCAAGAATAGCAGATATCCCTGAACCCATGAAGGGGGTTTTAGYTGGACTGGTTTCAGTTCCCTGTTGTTCAGGCTCGTTCAGCTTTGCCACAGTCCCTGACTTTTCCCACCACCCCTTCCCTCAGATCACCCCTCTCCCTTTTGAACAGCTCCTAACCCAGCTCCATCTCCCAAGAATGGCTGATTTCCAAAGTGCCAGCAAGTGCCTGAGGATTGTGTAATTGCAATATAATTAATGAATTAAAAGAATGAGATGTTTTAAGTGCTTTCAATATGCCAGTCCCTATAATTATCCGCAGAAAACGTGTTCATTAACGATCTCGGAGTGTGAGGCTGTGGCTCCTGCCTGGCAGTGCCTCTTTCTCTGCTGAGGCTGGAGGTGGAGGTGGGAGCAGGGAAAGGGGATTTTGAAAGCCTTTTGAAAGCTTTGCTTTCTTCCTTGGTTTAGAGCGAGTTGGAAGTGAGAGCCTGCAGAACATCTGACAGCTCTCAGCTGATGTGAGGGGAGCAGGAATGGCCTGATCAGGGTCACAGGACCTGGGTGCAGACCATGGTTTTGCTCCTGTGTCCAGTCCCTTGATCTGCTCCTGTGTCCAGACCCTGGCTCTCATCCTATGTCCAAATCCTGGTTTTGCTCCTGTGTCCAGGCCCTTCTCTGCTCCTGTGTCCAGATCCTGGTTTTGCTCCTGTGTCCAAATCCTGGCTCTGCTTCTGTGTCCAAATCCTGGTTTTGCTCCTGTGTCCAGGTCCTTTTCTCCTCCTGTGTCCATTCCCTGTCTCTGCTCCTGTGTCCAGTCCCTGTCTCGTCCCTGTGTCCAGATCCTTTCTCTGTACCTGTGTCCAAACCCTGACTCTCCTCCTGTGTCCAAACCCTGACTCTCCTCCTGTGTCCAGTCCCTATCTCTGCTCCTGTGTCCAAACTCTTCTCTGTCCCTCTGTCCAAATCCTTTCTCTGCTCCTGCATACAGACCCTGGCTCTGCTCCTGCATCCAAATACTGGTTTTGCTCCTGTGTCCAGACCCTTTTCTCCTCCTGTATCCATTCCCTGTCTCTGCTCCTGTGTCCAGACCCTTCTCTGTCCCTGTGTCCAAATCCTGTCTCTGTCCCTGCGTCCATTCCCTGTCTCTGCTCCTGTGTCCAAACCCTTCTCTCCTGTGTGTATCCCATGCATGAGCTCAGAGGGAGGGGTGTGTTTTCGAGGCAAAGGGTCCAGCTCTGCCCAGACAGCCCCGTACCATGGATGGAAAGGGCAGTCACAGCTGCTGGAATGGAAGAGGTTTGAGGAGAAATAATTTGGCACTGTTTTTCATTGTGATATCATGGTCAGAGAGGGAATTGGCCGGTCTCGTTTTTACTGGGGGGGAATATTGGGCATTTCCTCATTTCCTCCCTGGATTGGCTGAGCAGGAGCAGGGAGAGGGGAGGCTTGGTGCAGCTGAGCTCTGCTCAGAGGGAAGCTCTCCTTGAGAGATTTGCAGTGCTTTCCTCAGGRTGTGCTGGGGTGCTGGAAGAGCCTGATTTCACTGCCCTGGGTGTAAATCAAGAGCAATTCCTTGGATGCCAATGGAGTGTCTGAGACAACTGAAAGGTGAGCACGGACTGTGGGTGTTGAAAGCACTTTAAAACATCTCTTGAGGGCCCTCCTGTGAGGCTGATGGACAGAGCTCTGCTCAATGTCCATCCATCCAGGAGCCCAAATTGTAAATGAGCCCAGCCCTAGACGTGACTAAAGCATTCTCTGTCTGGAGCACTTCAGCAGGCTGCAGGCTCCTGAATTGTTCTGTTTAAGTTGGAGGATAAATGGCTGGTTCACTGGGGAGGTCAGCCCTGTGTCCAGTTTAGGGAAATGACAAAGGATGAATTAATTACGGGGTTATCTCCACATTTCCCCAAATCCCCACGTTTTTCCTGCAGTAACCTGCTCTTGCTGCAATGCCTCCCAGCAGGCAGGGTTAAACATCCAGGGCTGAGGAGGAAGCTGAAAGAATACACTGAGGKCAAGGGCTAATGAAGGAAGGTCTTGGCATGGAAAAAAGCAGTGACAGGCTGGCAGGGCTGGGTCCTGGCGGGCAGGAGAGCCTTGACATCCTCGTTCACAGAGCCCTGTGCCCAGAGCATCCCCTCTCCTGGAATGGGGCTCCCAGCACCCCTAAACCACCAAGGGAAGAGCCCAGATTTGGTGGGATYGTGCTTTTGGAGCTCAGTGGGACARAATTAACTGAAAGGACACAATTACAGCCAGAGCTGCTCCCTGTTGGTGCTTTCAGATGGGAGAGGGTGGCAGAGGCAGCCCAGTCCCCTGCAATTACAGCTGCACATCCCAAAAATATTGAGTTTGACTTRCCAAGCCTGGGAGCCCAAGGAGGCTGTTCCTGTCCTGTGTGTGAAGGATTAATCAGTCACTAGGTATTACAAAAAGTAGAACATTTCTGTGGAATAGGGAGAAAAACATTTCCTCACATTGCAAATCTTTTTTTTTTTTTACCTTCTCTTGTCTTATGCTCAGACAGAATGAGAAGCCAGGACTGTGAAAACATTCACAAAACTGAGCTCTGGAAAATAGGATTTAAATAATTTTGAAATATCATGCTTTGATTTGGGCATTTTCTAAAAAACTACTTCGGTTTGTAACAGACAAGTAATTTTAAAGGAGAAATCTGGAAGGTTTTGTTTCAAAGTGAGAAAATGGAAATTTTGGCAATCTTAAAAGGAATAATGTTTCTGCCTCATGTAAAAAAGTCATGAAAAYTGTCTCTTTACTGCAAATATTTTCGTTTTTGACAGTTTGCTATTTTTCAACCAAAAAGTGTTATTAGAAACATCTGAAAATAAACACAGAAGGAAAGAACTTTTCTAGGGTAGGGAAGACAGGTACATTTCTATGAAATAAAATTAGTTTCTTGATGTCTGCCAAGCAGTGCTCTTACACTGAACCACGAGCACAGAAAACATGGTTTATTGGGGGTGGTTTTTTTGGTTTTTTTTTCACTGTACCAGGAGGTCAGGCCATATGATTTCTTACAATATTTTGGAKCTACCKAAAYTCAGCCAATCCATCCTGAATATAAAATGAAAATACAATGATTAACACACGGTGGGCACAGAGAAAAGCCTGGAGCTGAGCTGCTTTACCCCTGGGATGGATCAGCTCCCTGGTGCCAGCCCAGCCATTCCCCTCTGGGCACTGTGCTGTTCCCTGGTGCCCATCTGTCCCTGTCCCAAGTGCCACCAGCAGCAGCAGGGAGGGCACTGAGCTCAGCCTGGCTGCAGCAGAAGGCAGTGGGCAGTGGGGGATCCCTGCTGGACATCGGCTCTTCCTAAAATCCTCCGCCAGCCTGTGAATCTGCAGGGCACTGAGCCACGTCCTGCAAAGCCAGGACACGGTCTGAGCATTTCAGCACACAGCAGACAAGAGCAGCCTTTTGTTTTTCTTTTAGTTTTCCTATTTTTTCCCCTTTTTTTTTTTTAATTTTWTTTTTCTCTCCCATTATGGCCCCGGATGTTGTGTCCCTGGCGATATCTGCAGCAAGAGCAGCTCRTGGCAAGGGAAAAGCTGGAGGATAATCCAGAAGAATTTAAGGCCAGGCAATGTTTAAATAAAATATCTGCTGCATCCAGCAGCACTTTTGTTTCTGGATTAGCAAGAAAAAATTAAACACGGACAGAGCATTAAAATCACAGAAGGTTTGGTTGGAWGGGACTGAAAGATCATCCAGTCCAACTCCCCTGCCATGGGCAGGAACACCTTTCACTAGAACAGGTGTTTGTTCTTTGGACATCAAATCTATTCCTTCTTCTGCTACAGGTTCAAAGCACAGCCCTGAAGAAGAATTTTAACCAAACCAGGACTTGGTTTCCTTATCTGAAGAATATAAATTATAACGCTTTGCTTCCTGACACAGTTCTCAGCAAGCACAATTCATTAACTTTCCTGAAGTGCTTTAAATCTCTTGTTTCAGGCACTACACAGGTATTCAAAACAGAGTTCACAGAGCTAGCTGAAGCCACTYAAAATGAAATTAAAATGCCATAATTCCAGATTAAGAGAAATCACACTCAGAAAAGTTCTGATGACAAGTTTATGAATTTTTCTGTGTTTGTGGGGGCTGCAAGAGTCCTAGGAGATATAAAAAAGCAATTTCTTTGACAATCATTCCGAGACTGAAAATTCCATGGCACTTTTTGGAATTTAAAATTTCAGCTCCATGTTGCAAAGCTGAGAAAGGATGGAGGAAGAGCTGGAAAGGAGAAAAAAGGGAGAGAGTCAAGGCCAACTTCTCTCTCTGCACTGATCTCCAGGAAAGCTGCTGTTACTGAAACTGAGACCCAAAAATATTAAGAGACAAGGCCTGCCCAGGATAAGAGATGAAGAGCTGCTTCTGGCCTGGGATCCAGGTGGGAATGACTGTTCTGAAGGTGCCAGGGGAAGACACCTCAGCCATAAGTGATCTGAGAGTCCTCTGGTTAATATTGAAGGGACARGCAAGCTGTCCTTTTAATATGTGAGCATGTCTGCCTGGCACTGCCTGTTCTCCCTGTGTTCAATAATGTAAATAAAGTCTTTAAGAAGCCCATTACTTTCATCTRCAGTTCTGAGAGAATTGCTCAGGCTCTCCCTTGGCAGTTCTGTTTGCGCATAATAACAATGCTAATAAAAAAYCTGGGCAAAACAACTACCCAAACCAAAAGAGAAAAAAAAAAAACCTAGCAAGAGCAGTAATAAAATAAAGTTTTGCCTTTATAGATGTTTCCTTCATTTGAAATAATAAAAAAAATAACTTGCCAAGACTTTGCTGGCATCAAATTCTTCTTTGGGCAGTCGGGAATTCAATGAGGGGCAGGATTTGCTTTTTCAGAAACAGGGATGAAGGGATCAATCTCCCAGCTCTGACAACATCCATGGGCCAGCCAGAGCAGTCTGTTCTTTTTCTCTCTTTCACACTAATTTCAACCCGCCTTTCAAATTTTGGGAGGTTGTTTTTTTTTATATTATTATTTTTCCCTTTCACTCTTTAAGATTCTCTTCTCACCTTTCATGCTGGTTCCTTTGTCACCTCATGCAGCCTCCACCTGCCGTTCCCAGCTCTTTGATTTTGGCCTTGAGCTGGTCACTTGAAATGGAAATGTCCTTCCCCACTGTGCCCCTCTCCTCCCCAAAAGCCTCTGAAGGGCTGAGYCTGATGCTCTGGAGCTCCTTGGGATGCTCTCCTGAAGCATCAGATGACCTTGGCCAGGTTATGCTTCCCTATTCTCATCCAGACTGAGTAGGGCAAAGCCAGGCTTTGCTGGACCTTGGATTAAGTTGAAACCTTCACTGAACTTCTGTTTCTTTGCTAAAATGTTGTTTTAGAAAAAACAAAACAAAACAAAACAAAAAAAACACCTACTATGGGAAAATTGAGGCAAATGAAACCATATCAAACCAGCTCTTCCAGCATTTTCACTGTGTCACATTTAGGTTAGAGTTTCAGAAAACCTTGCCAATTTGAATTGCATTATTATTATAATATAATTATTATGCACTGTACATTCTTCTTCTCCTTCTCCTCCTCCTTCTTCTCCTTCTCCTCCTCCTCCTTCTCCTCCTCCTCCTTCTTCTTCTACAGTTTTGCTGATTGGAGAATAGAAGCAAAGCTTTTTGTGGAAATCATCCAACCATCCAGCATCAGATACATTATTTATGTTTGTGGGTTCCTTTCTGTGGGTTTTGTAATTCTTCAGCTCCACAGAGTTTTCAAACACTTGTTATTGTCATGCAATTTGGCACTAGGTTGAGCTTAAAAATGTGGATGATCTTGGCAAAACTGGGTTGTCCCAATCCACTACCAGTGACCTGAAATCTTACCTTGACACCCTGTGAGGACAAAATCTCTGTTCCCTGAAATGGTGTTCCTTCAGCTCAACACCATTTTCCTATCCTGTTCAAAAAGCCTTACTTTGCCACTGCTGAACCATCACGTTTTCAAAGGAGTTGTTTTAAGGTCAAGTTTGTTCCGTTCCATTTTTCCTGTGTAAATTGAACCAGACTCATCTGGCCTCACACTGTTCACTCGTTGTTTACTCAGCTCATCACCTTGGTCCCTCTTCCCTGGGCCAACCTATTTCCCAGAGAAGGAACTTATAAATATTTTATCATGCTTATTTGTGAGTCAGTCTTTGCTTTGATTGAATTCAACAAGTCGTTGAACAACAAGCAAACTCTGTGGCTGGAACAGGCAGAAGGGCAGGGGAGGGCTGCTCTGCTCCAGCTGCTGTTGGGAGCACTCAGCAGAGCCAAACAGGGCCCTCTCCATCCTATTTAGGAACCCCTTTGGAGCCCAAATACTCATCAAAAGTCTGGAAAACTGTTCAGGCAATGTTTCTGTCTTCAAACATCCATTGGAGCCAARCAAATGAGGAAAAAGGAATTAACAGGCCAGGCACAAATTTCAAGGCACAGAGTTGAAGCCCCATCTCTGTGGGATCCTGYTCTCTGCTGCTTCATCCCCCTCTCYATCACTSTCCCTGTCCCTTGTGCATAACCTCCAGCAGGGTTATTGAAGCTTTAAGAGAACAGGTTTACTCTACAATTAAAACAAACCCTGTTTTTTCCCCATTGTTCCATTAAAACAAAAAGCTAATTCTGTCGAAACAAAAGCATGCCTGAATAATGCTTCAATTTCCATCCCATTTCCAGCAGAAGAAAATATAAACACCGAGTTTTGCTTTTCATTTTGTTGAAGTGGTTTTTTTTTTTTTTCTTTGGCTGTGGTAGAAATGTTCATTTTGATGATATTGTTGAAGTCACACTCTTTAAACACATGGCTTATGTTGAAACAATGAACAAATATTATTTGATGTTTTCTGCTATGTTCGCTTTTCATTATAATGGCTCGAYAGTGTTGGAGTTGAAGATGTTCATAAAAATCAAACATCRYGATGCTTCCCGATAATATTTTGACWATTTTGATCTGGGGGTAATTTTGCATTTGAATTTTGATGTATAACAAAAACAAGCTTTAAAATTTCAAGWAATCAGCTCTGCCTGCTGTGACCAAGGGGATGGAGTATTTCCCAGTGATGATGTTTGGACAGTGACTGTGATGAGGAGCCCTTCTTCAACTGATCAAGTAAAAGAGGACTTTTTTCCTATAATTAAAGAGGGCTGGCAGTTGAAATTTGTGATGATAAAGAACTGGAGATTAACACAAATAAAACYGCTTTAGAAATCCAATATAATTTTATTTAGCAAAAAGAAGAGAATTTAAGGGGGAGGGAAACCAGATTTTTTTCCCAATGAGTTCCCTCTCTGTTTAAATTGGAATGAATAGCAGGGGGAGAGCCCCACATCCATCACCCAGCATTCCTAAAACCACTGCTTTAAGAAAACAACTCTGTCTTGTTTCTTAAATTAAGGCATTARAACCTGTCTCCCTGCTCATCTCTTCTTCTCCAGGCCAGGATTAAGTTTTGATTTGTAATAAAATTTGACACAAATCTGACATTATTTTGACCAGGCTTTGCATTCAGGAGATTAAAATGAGCAGCTGGAAATGCCAGTGACATCCCTGGCCTCGTCTCCTTCCCKCTGCTTCTCTGRCTGCTCCCCTCTGTCTCCTGCACCCCCGACACCTCTGTATTTGTCACAGATTTCTGGTCAGGTTCAATGAGTCCCCGTGGTCCCTGAGCCCCTCTGATCACCCAAAGAGAAGGATTTTCACCCACTCCCTCCTACTGTTATGTCCCCACATCACAGCAGCACCACGCGGGTGCCACCCCTGTCCCTTCCATTTCCTCACAAATTGAATTCATCACCAGCACATGAATAAATCCCCAAGAGAATAAAACTTCTCGGAGGTAATTGAATCACACAAGAGTGATGGGGTTTTTTTTCTTTTTTTTTCCCCTTCCCTTGACTCATTCCCAGCCGAGGTTCAATCAGCATTCATTACTCCCACCTCCCTCCATCTGAAAGCAGCAGAGGAACCGGGGGAAGGAGGACTCTTCATCTTCTGATTAAATCTTCCAAACATGATGGCCTATCAAGCTCAGTAATTTGGGAGCCAGGAAACACGAGATTTTAATTCAACGTGGAAAAAAAGGCACGACCTGTGGAACCAGCTGAGAAGAACAGAGAAACCGGATTGCGTTGAGCTTATGGTGCCTTAAAATTTTCTTTTCAAAAGGACAGTTTGATTAAAAAGTGTTTAAAAAATGTTTTYAAACCTAGAGGCACTCACAGTGTTGAAACAATTAGCAATCAAAAGAAAATCTTTTGATTTGACATTTTTGCCCTCTTATTTGATTTTATTTCAGTTTAAGGAAAATATTAGGGAAAAAAAAAACCTGAATGAAAATAATAGCAATATTCCACACATACATGCCACTTGATTAAACATTTAGATTGCAGTGTTCTGACATTCTCAAAATGAAACAGTTTTTTGACGTTATGAAATGGAATTTTTCAATGAGCTTGTTTTGATCTTTCCAGATCAAAAAATACYCCGGAATCCTCCATCAAAACAGCGTTTCGAGAGTTCTTTTCTCGGGCTGATTTGAGGGAGCGCGATCCGCGCCGTGCGGAGGCTGCGGGGATGCAGAGGAGCATCCCACCGCTCTGCTGTGACACCCGGGGCTGTGACAGGCAGGACATTTGTCGGGAATGCCACTGGCACTGCCACATCGCCCGTGTGACACCGCCGGGGCTCCGCTGTCCCCAGCCGGGAGCTCACCTGTGACCCGCAGCGCTGGGCTGCCGCAGCTAAAGGAGAATATTCCGCAGCTAAAGGAGAATATTCCGCAGCTGCCGGAGAATCCCGGGCTCGGCAGAGCTTTTCCCCACTAGAGGGAAGTGCATTCCCACGCTCAGGGGTGAGCGGCCAGCAGAGCACACGCCGTGGCTCTGTGCACCCCGCTGGACCCGCCGGGAATGCYGCTGGAACCCCTGCCTGTCCATCCCAATATTCCCAATATTCCCAACATCTCTGCCCGGTGTTCACGGCACTGAAGGGGAGCAGGAATTCCTGAGTGACCCTACCCACACCCCAATCCCTTGGTGTGGCTGCCACCCCACTGCTGGCAGGGGTGACACAGTCCTGGCACAGAGTTGGAGTCCCCARCTCTGGAGGGATTTAAAAGATGTGTTCATATGTTGGGGATGTGGTTCTCCCCATGTGTTTTTTTCCAAGTAGCTCATGACAGTACAAAGGAAATGACCTAAAGTCACACTAGGAGAGGTTCAGGTTGGGTATCAGCAAACATTTCTTCACTCARAGAGTGGTWAAGCCTTGGAAGGGGMTGCCCAGGGAAGGGGTGGAGTCACCATCCCTGGATGAGTTCAGATAATGAGTGGATGGGGCACTTTAGGATAAGGTTTAGTGGGCATGGTGATTTTTGGTTGAAGATTGGACTTGACTACCTTGGAGGTCTTTTCTAACATTAATGATCCTGTGATTGTGTGGTTTAGTAATTGAGCTGGCAGTGCTGGGTTAACAAAGATCTCAAAGATCTTTTCCAGCCTGAACCATTTGCTGATTCTCTGTCCCCACAGAGGATAAAAACACAGAAAAAAACTCAAGCTCTGCAGGGTAAGGAAGGCTTGAGCTCCTTGCTCACTCAAAGGCCATCTATAAAGCTGTGCTTGAGCTGGTGGAGGTGCACTGAGGATCCAGCCCTGAGCTCTTTCAGCTCTGCCTGCCCTTGGAGAGCAGCTCAGCGCTCAGATGTGGTCCATGGTATGGGCTGGAACCTGTGCAGTCCAGGCAGCACGGTGACAGCATGGTGACAGCGTGGGGATGTCAGCAATCCAACCCAGGCTGCGTGGAATGGTGGATTTGTGACCAAATCCACGCTGGGCTGGCTGTTTGTTCAGCCAGCAAGGCTCACAGAGCCTCTTCAACCTCTTCTCCTGAGTAAATTGGCTTTTAAAACAAAGCTTCTATGTGTTAATGCAGATGTAAGAAAAGCTGYGTCTCCATGAACACACAAGTGAGGCAAACACATCTGTGAGATGCAGATTTAAGCATTTGAGCTGCACAAACCTGTGGATATAAACTACCTAACTGCCTGGATAAAACTGGGAATGCTGACATGTGAACATGCACAGAAACCCAGGCAGCAGTGCTGGGTGCTCTGTGGATGTGCTGTGTGGATGCACAGGCTGCTGTCTGTGCACAACCTCCTCCCCTTGATTCACACAGCCGAGCTCTGGGTGGGAACAGCCCTTGGAAAAGGAGCAGGCAAAGCAAGTCAAGTGTACCTTTATAAATCCCAGCCTGAGACCTCGGGTCTGAGCAAAGCAGGAGAAAGAGAACTCAGCTGGAGAGGAGAGGATGAGGGATCACAGTAAGGAAACCTTCAAATGGTCTGAGGAACCGTGTTCCCACATGATGCTCAACAGAAAGTGGACATGAGTCTCTCTTCTGGTGGCTCTGGGGTTGGGGGGATCTGTGAAATGTGTCACTCACATCTTGGGAGGGGGAATCACTCTGTCCTTGCTCCCAAGGGGTCTCTGTCTCCACACGACTCCATTTCCCAGGAAGGTCAGTGATGCTCATGGATATATCGCACAGAGAAGGAGTCCAGCAGCCTCAAAGCACAAGTTAGAACACCTTGCTCCTCAGCTTTCGGATTAAAATAAACTTTTGGGCAAGAGTGGACATCATAATTAACCCATTGGTTCCTCCTGCTCTTCCCAAGTGTTCAAACTTTTGTGACCTTTAACACCTCAGCTGTTATTTTTTCCTGCTGCCTGAAGGGCTGTCACCATTCCTGAGGAAAACCCATTTCTACTTCTCTTTATGAATTTTGTTGCAAAACTTTATAAAATGTGTAATTTTTCCCCTGGTCAACTCCAACAGCTCTCAAGAGCAGAGTCTTCAGCCAATTTAAATTTGTGATACCCTRTGGAAGGCAGGAGGGATTTAATGGAGATACTTTGTGTTAAAGCATCTGGCCCCAAATTCTCCAGGGAAGCAGAGGATCATGTACCAGATCAAAGGGCCACGTTGATGTGTGCTGCAAACAGGGAATGGGGAAATTTGTTAAGATGGAAAATGATTTTGCCACCTGCTTCCTCACCTTGAGCAGGGCCTAAAACAAGGTCCTGGCAGGGTTCCTAAATGGAGTTGTATAACAATAATTAACAGGAATATTATTACTACTRGAAGTAGTTTTTGTGTTACAGTTTCATGCTTGTTCTTCATTTCCTTCATTCTTTTGCTGCTGAAAAAARGAAGCAGCAGCAGAAGAACAGACTACTGTGAGAGGAGAATGTCTGATGTCATGTTTTAAATGTATTTCACAGCTAGAAATATGGAAAAYGCATTAAGGAAGCCTGTCTGGATACAGTGAAATTTCCAGCGTAATTTTTTCCTGATTTGGGTGTGATGGTGAAAACTCAGCTCAGATTTAGGATGTTTCTCCAACAAGAACATCCTGAGTTTTGGTCTCATTTCTCATCATTTCTCACCAAGTTGTGTCTCTCTGCTGTATCACTGATGGGGCATCACTGCACAAGTCCAGAACTGGGAGATGTTTTTATCATTGTGTTAATCCCACACAATAATAGCAGACACCATCTGGGATGTGAGGAGTGGAGCTGCTTTTTTGGGCTGGAATCTTCCCAATTCAGGAGCAGGTATTAGAATACAACTGAGTGTTTTCTTTGGGTCCATGTCTGAAAGATGAGAGAACAGTGTACAGTCCTGCAATGGGCAACAAAATCCAGGCATGAGTTAAAAAGTCAAGGTGAGTTTTAAAAGATCAAAAGTAAAATAGATGAATTATCCTGGAGTATTTGAAATGGRCACCATGAGCAGCAGGTCTGGAGTRAAAGAGATCCCATCTTGATATCACCAAGTTCTGTTATTTTTGGTCCAAAACCCCTTTAACCATGTGAAACATGGCTCATCTCCTCTGTCAGATCAGCAGAACAGTTTATGCTGGCCCTGGGGGGGATTTTGTTCTCAAAAACAAAAGTTTCCTTTCCCCATTTCCTGTCCTGTTGTGGGAGCAGTTGCCAGGTCCCCACTSTCATTCTGTACCTGGAAGCCCTGGGCAGGAGCAGCTTGAGGAAAAACCAGTTTATTTCATTTACTGACGCTGTGAGCCCTGCCCAGCTGCTGTCCTTGTCCTGGTGAGCAGAACAGCAGAAATTGCTGCTGTCGCCACGTGCCCTCTGTCAGTGGAACACAGAGAATCCATCAAGGGGCAGTCAGGGGACATTCYCTGACATGGTGTTTGGGAAAACCTCTGCAGAGGAATGTGTGCCCTGACCTGCACTGGGGGATGTGGGCATTTGTGTTGGTGCTGATATATAAATGTACACAGTCATCTGCCAGCTCCTCCAAAGTCTACATTCCAAGGTTATCCATGGAAAAAAGTGTACAAAGCAGCMCCACAGGGCTGAAAAGGAATATACTTTATTGCTCTGACCAGCTCTGTGCTGGAGACAACAGGACAAGCACCAGAAATGGCAGAACCAACTCCTGTGCAGGGTGTATTTGCCACCAGCTGGAGTTGTGGCAGAGCACAAGGTGTTCTTTCCAAAAACACAGGAAAGCTGCCTTTTCATCAGCCTTGGGGGGTAGAGTTTTGAGGCTGCTGCTGCTGGCCAGAAGATTGATCCTGGTTGGCTTCCACCCAGTGAAAACCTTTTATTGTATCTCTGCTATTACCAGAAACAAAATCAGTAAAAAGCATTTTAGGATGTATTTTTTTTTTTTTGTTTTCTGATCTGGGCATCTTGGGGTTTAATTCTTAAGTGCTGTGTGACCCTTGGCATGGTCAAGTCATCTTTACAAAACATCTCATGTGGTAAAGAAAACAAAGTCTTCAGTGGTTCACAGGAGGGCTTGCAGAATCGAAAAAACAATTGGACCACTTATTTCCCTGTTTATTTAACTTGCACACGTATTTTTGAAAATTCCACCAACCATCCAACCATTTCTGTGAGTCTTAATCCATCTGCCTAAAGTGAAAAATCAGTCTGAAGGGCAGAAAAGGAATTATGGGGTCCAGGCTCAACTACAATGTTTCCTAGCTGGGATCACACTGACCCAAAAGCTCTGGTCAGGTGAGGACTCAGCCCCTCTCAATGGGCATTTTCAGACTTCCAATCCCTAATAATTTGCCAAAATGAATGGACAGGACCAGCAGAGCAGGGTTTCTTCCCAATTTCCCTCATTTTTTCTTCCCTTATCCTTCAGAAACACTGTCAGAATTCATTGCTGTTATTTCAGGACATCTGCATCTGATTCCRGGAGGATTCAGAATGATTGCAAAACATCGAAATGAAGAATGAAACGTTATTTTAATGAAAAAGAAGGCTCTTGGGTAGAAGTTAGAGCCTTATTTTATTTTATAATTTCATTAATCTGAACCAAGATTCTCCCAGCCTTAGATCTCAACCAACATCTTCATCCTAACCAGGAAACCCATCCCAGTAGTTCCCTGCTTTAGCAATGCTTCTTCCCTAAAATCTGGCTGAAGTGGAGGAAAAATGGAGGAAAAGTGGAGGAAAAGTGAACACATCTGTTTGGGTTTCTTTTTTCCCCCAGTCCTTTTTGATTTGCTCTTTTTAGTTTTGTTCTTTTTGTTCATGCAGGCTAATGACAAATGAAAGGGATAAACCAAAGGCCTGTCGGGAGCAGCTGTAAAGTCCTGTAAAGTCTGAGCAGGAATTCATTCAGAGCCCCCAAAATCTCCAAAAAGAACCAAACCCTCAGCCGGGGCAGGCTGGCAGAGCTGGGTTGCCATCCACGCGTTTCCCTGAGTTACAGCAGTTCAGAACATGGCCTGAAGTGMTTCACTATTGTGCTTTGTGTGCATTTTGAAGGATTTCTGGTGTTTTCTTGATGGTTTTGTGTCYTCCTGACGTGTTCACGGCCGCGCAGGTCTCCAGCAGGCGCAGATGGCGGAGAGCGCAGAAACGCTTGCTCAGTTTCCTGGGAAAAAGCTTTTTCTAAGAATTTCGGAATAGCACCGAGGCTATTCCTATCCCTGCAAAGGTTTCTGTGGGCTGACAGCTGGTGCTGCCAGCAGATCGAGGATCTGAGGTTCCTCCGTGTTCTTCTWAACATGAGGCGGGTTAATTTTGGAGTGGCTCGGAGATAAACCTGCGTTATGGAGGATATTTAGATTGCCCTTTTGACACTGCTGAGAGTCAAGGGATGGGAAAAAATAGCCTGGGAAGGTGTTGGAATTGTAGAGAGTTTGAAGGCCAGACTGGGGAACACCCTTTGGGTGCTGCACCACCAGGGCTGAGCCTCTCTTGGATAAGCAGKACTGGCTTGGAGCACCAGTTTTATTCCTTTGTTCCACCACAATTCCTAAAACTAAAATTAACCCAGCTCGAAAGATTGCTAAATTTAYCAGGAAAAGAGGGAATAAGCGACGAGCTCCACATTTTCTCTGGGGCAGAGGCAGAGCTTTATCCATCAGCCAAACCAAGAATCCTTTTCATGCTGACCCCATCACCCGATGTTTCCAGCAGCATCTGGATCTGCTCCAGTATGTGAGGGGAAAAACTGTCATCAATGGCAGAGAATATTTTCTGAATGCTTATTATAAAGGGCTTTTGGAGGAGGACACATGAGCATTCAGCTCTGGTTTTGCCTGAAAATGAAAGACTTTAAAATTGGAGGAAACAACCTTTTTGCAATTAAGCACAGGCAAAATTGCCCCCAGTTATTTGCAGCTACTGGACTGGAGGCCACTCTCTGCAAGCCAGKCTATCAGAGGGAGCAGCTCCTTCCAATTATATCCTACTGGAGGGGACTCCTAAGCTGCCAAGATTCATGGAAGAAAGCCATTCCA
>NW_026623563.1:182910-207945 GCF_030028575.1 Malurus melanocephalus
CTATTAAAGTCTAAATATTCCTTGGAATTTTGCCAAGCACACAAATATTTCCATAAGGAAGATTTGTGTGATCCAAAGAGAAATGTCAAAAAGCGGGAGAGGAAGAGAGACAAATAAACAAACAAAGTGACAGAGGCTGATTTAGGAAGGGGGTGGTTGGGAAATAGATCTGAGGTGTGGGGAACGAGGCTGAACTTCCAGAACCCAGAGAAGGAACCCAAAAAATGGGGAACCTTCACCTGAAGTTGCTCTGGGCAATGCTGAAAAGCATCAGTTTTGCTCCAAATTGGATCAAAAATGTAAATGTACTCTGCATTTCATACTTCCTTCCCAGTAGGAGAAAGGATCTGTCTGCTCTGTGTGCAGAATGGATTGGAGGATCTCAGAGCTCTTTTCCAGCCTAAATATTTCTATGATTCTACTCTTAGCAGTTCTTCCAGAATGTTTTCAACTCCAGATAGGGCAGGAGGTCAGTCTGTGTTACCCACTGTGTGTGGAGTATCACAGCCCAGTCATCAGAGAGYTGGAAGGGATAACCATGACCTCAGGCACCTCATGTATGTAACCAGAGGAACCCCAAAATCCCCCTCTCTCCAGGGCAAAGGTGGACCAAGTGCCTTGCTGAAGCTTTTGGGGTTTAAAATCTGTCAAATCCAGATAGTGGCCAGCCAAAATGTGGCACCTGGATGTCAAAAATAGTGCATGCTACTGTAAATGACAGAAATTTTTCATTTTGATTGGGTTTTTTTTTTTTTTAATTTGCTAATTCATGGAGGGCAGGAAGACAAAATTCCCAGASTGTGATGCTGTGGAATATGGCTGGAATTTGCTGTTTCTTGTCCRATTTGGTTCAAAGAGAGTTTTGATTTTGAAAACAGGATATCTGCAGGGATATATGCAAAAGGTGATAGCAAGAAGGGGAGGAGGCAAGGAGTCAACGGGGAAATAAAAGACAAGTCATTGCAACAGATTGCTTTGTGCAACTTGTTCTGAGTTTTTCCCCCGAATTATTGGTTCACGCTGCCCTTAACATTTAGATTTTCATCTGTTTGCTTCTTTTTTGTGAGAGGGAAACTATGTTAGGCATCTCATAAATGCCTACATGGAGATGTTTCCCATCTGCTTGCAGATGCACCATGCCTGCTTTCTGCAGGGACCTGGCACTTGTCAGCGTTTAAATGGAACTGAACCCACTCCATTTGCCGGATGGGCACSATCCAAGGAGCAAAAATGAACATTTCTCAGTGCTGGTGATTCTGTTACAGCGCGCTGAGCTCTGAAAATATCTCCAAACATCCACTGCAGGTCTCTTTCTTGAGGAAAGACCCCTTCAATTCTTGAGGAAAGACCCCTTCAATTAAGGCCAAGAATGAAGACAGACAAAGCCATTCGGGAGGCACACGCGCTCATTTCTGCTTCATGCATAGACAGAATCGTGATTTCCATTGTCTTGGCCACCTTCCAGCTAACTCTCCTCCTCCTCAGTGTGATACAGATCCCCACCTCTCTCTGCTCATGCAGCACCACAGACCTTCTCCCTGTGCTGTTGGGTGTGGGCCACCATGGTGGGCTGGTTTGGCTSCAGCAGAGGGTGGGCAGCTCCCGTGTGCCGCGCTTCCCAGGGCTCTGCTCCTTGCTGGGCAGGGTTACTCACTGCTTTTAGCACACTCTGAGATGCTCAGAGGGCTCTGCTCTACCCTCCTCCCCACCAAACCCAGCCAAAATCCAGCAGAGCCATCCAAACCCTCCAAACCTCCCCAGTTCTCTGCTCGCACGGATCTCACCCGTCTCCTTCTCCCCGGATTCGCTGCCTGGGAGAGGTTTGTGCGWTTTGCAGACAGCGTGGGGGCGGAGGGCGGGGGTGGCAGGGAAAGATGAAGAACTCGGTGATACACTCAGTGTGTAGAGCAGTGTATAATGCACTGAGTGATGCAACAGCCTCCAAAGTAAGTGCATGCTGCTGCCTTGTGATTTACMGCTTGCAAATGGCTCCTCTTCTCCTGAAATACTGTTAATTTAATAGACAAACATCCCAGGATAAAGGCTCGCCAGAGACRCGGCTGATGGGATAAACATCGAGAGATTAAAGACCTGTGGGCAAAGTGTATAATTCCGTTATTAAAATCCCAAAGTGCTGCCTTAAAATTAGACCCTAGTAAAGGAAGAGGAGTGGAAAAACCCGTGCTTAAAAGGGGGAGTGATTGTGTTGAGCACTTCAGAATCATTTGCTAAGCAAAGTTAAAAGGAATAATAGCATCGAGCTGGGTCTTCTGCTTGTTTTCCTCCTGCTGTCCCTAACTATCAGAGTGGTATCAAAGAAACCTACTTATTAGCCATGTGCTGAGAACATTTCGCAGAGGCAGCCAGAAAGCCCTGGGTGACAGCRTTTGTGTGACCTCCTAATTGCACCCCACACAACACATGGCTGTCAGGCCCAGGAGGAAGCTGCATTTGCAGAGTGAGCCCCAAGTCATTATTTCCCAGCTCAGGAGAGAGTCTGGAGTGGGAATGTTGTTTTCATAGGGATTGCAGCCGGGATGGGGCACACAGAGCGCTCGCTGCTGCTCAGGTTCTGCCTGTGCCACTCTGGGCTGCTTTTTGAGAGCACAGAAAAGGATTTGTCACCTCCAAACTGGACAGCCAGTGGAAACTGAATCACAAGGATCCCAATCCTCTGGATTAAYCCAGAGAACAAGCCTAGCCCTTTGATTAATTGTACACCACCAACTGGTTTCACCGGGCCTTTCACTCCGAAAGAATTGTTAAATGCTTTGGTCAAAATTTGGATTTTATCTTTCAGCACACATTATAATTTTTTAACTGAACCCCCCCAATCCAACATTTTCCCATGACTTATGATGTGACATTTCTGAAGAAAATAGCATTTTATGAACCTCCAACAGGTTTTCCCACAACACACGAACACCTGTTTGTTTTTGTTGTTCGGGTTTTTTTTTGTGGTGTATGAGAAGTCTAAAATACATCAAGAGGAGCAAAATTCCATAAAACTGAAAGCAATCAAACACCCTATTATCACAAACGAAAGGGCTGCCTTCAACTGAAATTTTCCTTAAATCAGTGTTTGTTCCTGCAGCATATTTTGATTTTGAGAGATGGATGTTTTCCAGTGGGAGAACATCCCATCAAGATGCCAGCTACTTCTGTGCTCCATGGAAATGAAGCTTGCTTTCCATGCATATGCATCCTGTGCTTGAATCCCTGGGTGTGCAGCTAATTGGGARCTCCAACAGAATCAGCTTCTCCATGAAACTTGTGAGAACTCAATATTTTTGAGGCTGTTAAACTCTGTATCATGTTTGATTAATGGTGGTCAGTCAGTACAGAAGCTTTTAAATAGGGCTGTCAGGTGGAGTAGGTGGATAAAGGAATTCTCATTCCTTTGTAAATTCGAAGAGAACAATTTTCTTAGGAAATCAGTCCAATTGTGGACATTTAAAGGTTAATTTTGGCTCTCACTACACTCAGGACAATTTTTATGCAATGATGTTGTGCCAGGATGTTGTACAAGACACAATCAGAGCAGGGATCCCTCTAGACACCTCTTTTGGAGCTGCTTTAGGAAAAGAACCCCCAGATTAACAATTGCCAGTGATAGATTATTCCAAAATCAACCGATCATGACAAAATGCACTTTCCTCTGTATTAGTCACATACCACTGACAGCAATATTGGAGTCCATAAACACGCTTTTAATGGTCAAATATTCTTTAATGTATGCCGAATCTCCCTGTAAGTGGAAATTAAATGGACAATTTAGTGTATCATGCCCATGCACAGGCTCAGGAGCATTTCTCCAGTGGGCAAACACTGACAGCAGAGCTGTTGTTCGACAGCAAACTGCAGCTGCCAGATGTGAAAGGTTCTGGCCTTTGAATGCCTTGTCCCAAAGAAAAAGGCTGACATTTGTGCTGGCATGGATTCTGGAGCGAGAAAAAAGGAATTCCAGATCTATTCTGAGGGCAAGAAGGACTGTGGGTAAAGGAGAAGACCTAAAAGTCCTGAAGATCCCTGTTTGGGTCAGYGGAATGGTTCATCTGATCTTTTTTTCTGCTTTTCTTCTGTGCAGCACCTCTGTACACACTTCTGTACCTGCAGGATGCTCCAGCAGCTCACCCAGGTACCAGCCCTGACACCAAAAACAAGTTCCAGCAGGGGAAAAATCAATTTATTTAACTTTCCTTGGCATGACCCTGCCCATCCATAGTCACACGACTGCCTCTCACCTCAAAAAAGAAGCTTTTTGTGTGTTTGCTCCTTGTAACTTGTACCAGTCCAGCAAAGAGACAGAGTAATAAAAAGTATTAAATTAATTTGGCATGCAAGACAGAGAGCACCTGTTAACTCTGTGGTACCACACGGCRTTTGCAGAGGAGGCTGTTAAGAAAACAAATTTCTTTTTTGATTTGTAGGCTGAACAAATTTAAACTGGAGTCCTTGAACACAGTCCCTGAACCTCACTGTATTTTTTTTTTTTTTGTTTAAAGACCAAGAAAAGAGACATTCTTCTCAAGAAAATGTTTTAAACACAATGAACTACCTGCAATGTTGAAGTTCTCCCAGGCTCCAGAATATTGCAAAAATGCTGTTAAATTCACATAGCCATACAGTGTTGGTGTACCTGTTCACATTGAAGTAAATCAAGGGGAAAAAAAATCCTAGGGGGGGAAGGAAATGAAAAACAGACCCAGCCAACAGTGCCAAGAATGTCCTTGGACAGACTGCATTCACATCAGGATTCCTGCTCCTGGAGTGGTTTGGATGGACTTTTAAAACTAAACCAAATTAAGGACCTTTGGCAGGTCTCCCATATTAATGGAATTTCAGTTCCCAGCCCYTTCCTTTTCTATCTGTGCTGTGATCTCAGTGTATTACCAAAGCTGGAGCTGCCAGTGAAAAAAAGAAAAAAAAAACTGCAAAAGAATTCCTGCAGGCACAGAGAGCAAGGCATTCTCCTCTGGGAAGAATATTTACAACCCCAAATCACAATAACTGACTTGCACCATAAAACTCCCCAACTCAAGCTTCACCTTCAACCCTGCAAATGCTAAAGGTGGCACATGATGCATTTCCCACTCTCTGACTTTCAGAAAATCCATTTAAGATTCTTTGAATAAATGTCCAAAGAGAGGGCACAGGAGCAACCATTAACTCCTTGTGTGCTGCASTGGCACCTGCACAGGAGGCAGCTCTACCCCAGGCCTTATCAGAGCAGGTGATTAAATCCTTCTGATAACCTGCTCTGAAATAAACTCACAAGAGTCTTCCCTCTGTTTGCTCAGACTCTTTTACACAAATCCTCCGTCTATCCATAAAATCACAATGATGAGCTGGAGTTAAAAAAGGAAAAAAAAAAAAAAAAAAAAAAAAAAAAAAAAAAAAAAAAAAAAAAGGAATTTTTGTGCCTCCCATCTTAATATTTCAGTTTGTCCCTCTGCACAGACTTGCCTCCACGCAGAGGAGCCATAAATCTGGCCTGTCACTTTTATGATTATTAGTGGTTAGACCTGATGAATATTGATATGTGGCAAGCGCTCTCTCGACATTAAATACATTTGCCAATTTTCCTCCTCCAAACTCCACCCGTTAATGCTTCATCCAATATGAATCAATATTGGTTTAATAATTAACATGTTTAAACATTTTTTAATGTATATTTCATGACGAGAAGATCTATGTTTATTTTATGATGATAAAATATTTAGAGCCCAGGGAATTTGACTGTGCTGTCATCACAGAGCTCATCGGGCCCTTTTCACTCTGCCTGAGGGGGCATCTCTGTCTTCTCCKGGGCTGAAATGGTTCCAGTTCCATTTATGGGGCTGATGATATCTGGAATWTGTGGTGGGGCTGGAAGGGAAGGACAACAGCAGGACTGGAGGGACAATGCCCACTGCCAGCTCCAAACAGCCACAGAAACGGATCTGACCTGGAGAGACTTGGAACAGCTTCAGCTTCAAAAGCAGCTCAGACTCCTGGAAAATGTGCASAGAAGTGAGGAAGGAAAGAGAAAGGCTCAGCCTGGCACTGGGAAGGCTTTCAAGAGCCCATGGTGCTCGCTGCACGAGTGGGGGCTCACTTTTCCTCTGAAGGCAGCGGGTTTGACTTCCCTGGGATTTTTCTGTGCTGGGAAAAGCAGTGTTGGAACTCAAGAGTTCCACTGATGGGAAGGCGTGGTGGGAAWTAAAAACCTCCCTGAATGAGTGAAGGGGTCATTCTTCCATGTCTATGGAGCATGCAGAGGGTCTTGGCAGCCTGASAGGGAAGAAAAGCCCCTGTAGGGTGGAAAAGGCTTAAGAAACTGGAATTTGGTGATTTTGGCTGGCCTGGGAGGTGTCTGGGTCCTCAGATCCTACAAGACCTCATCCCCACCTCACTCTGCAGAGGACAAACTCAGAGAGCACAGGCTGCAGATCCATGCAATGGCATTTGGGGGATGCTCTGGCTTTGCACTGGCTCTTCCATGAGGGTAAATCCTGCTCAGGATCCCCAGTGAACCAGAAATAATAAACAAACTGGCTCTGAATTCACTGAAATCCAGGTGAGGRTTTCCAGCGAGACCGTGATCAATGTGATAAGGGTGATTATGTTTATTTTCACGTATTTGCTCAAAATTATTCAACTGGTCACAGTCCAGTGGCTCCCAATGTTCCACTCCTGGGCAGCAGAACAAACCCCTTGTAGTGCATCTGATCTGATCAGGTACAGTCCTGGAGCAGGGCTGCAAGCAGGGCTGCTGATTGCAGAAAAAACCCTTTCCTTGCAAGATTCACTGTGGAAAACATTTATTCCAGAAACCTGTTTAAAAAAAAGGGAAGGGAAAAGAAAAAAAAATATAAGAACATATCAAAGTCACAATGTCTCCTGGGAAGAGATTTCCCTGTCAAGGTGTGTTTGCTTGATAGCTCATCCAGAAGGTGGAAATGTAATGTGGTTTCACACTTTACTTTTTGAACCCATGTAAACTTCTGGCATTCACAAAAAAAATAAAAAAAACGCAGAGTTTTACAGCCTAACTATGCATTTTGCGAAGCTGTTAGATACCTCATGGAGGAAAAAAAATCCATCAAGGGCATTAAACTGGAAGATAACACCTTTGCCTCGAGCAGTCCCTGAGCTGCTGAGAGCTGGAGGCTGAGAAGGGCTGGGAGAGAAAAACAGTGCCATGTGCTCGCCCTGCTTGCACAGCCTTTCCTAGTGGCAGGTTTTGGCCACTATTGAACTGCTAATTCTGGGTTAGGTGGCCTTTTCCTCTCATCTGACAAAACTTCTTTTATTCTGATGAAATGAAACATGAAATAGAMTTGAGGGGAGGCCAGCTGGGGAGCTGCTCCCTAAAATTACCTGGTTTGATTTGAGCTTAAAAACCTTTCTGAAAAGCAGGAGAAGAAAATGAATGCTTGTACATCCTGTTTGACATCAGGGAACTTCCTGTGACATTTGCAAAACAAATACATTTAAAAGATAAAGAAAAAAATWAAAAAAAAATTAAAACACTGCCCCAAATCCCTAACAGTTTTCGAACATTTTATTTAACTACATTGTGATTATTTTCCGCAGCTCTGGTTAGGAGTAGCAATTATATTAATCCTGCTCCTCCAGGTTGTTAATCCTGGTAAAGCGACCTGTTGCTTGGAAGATTGCATGTTGTTAAGGATTTYCCTGAGAACATTTATTCATGCTTGGGGAGAGCATTCCTAATGCACACACGCGCCGTTCATTCGGGCTGAAACTCACCCCCAGGAAGGGGGGCCGTGCTCAAAGCCAAGGTATCACTTAATTCACACTTAAACCCTTCAAATCAGAGGATAAAATGAAATCCAATGGAAAACTCTGCCGGTGCGGCTTGGAGACCTCAGCGGAGAAATCAACGGGGCTTTGGGGGAGAAAGGGAAGATCACTGAAATTAAAATCTCCTCCTCTGAATCTGGTGAATCTGAGCCGAGGGGTGAGACAGAGGATGCTCTCATGGTTACACGAGCTGGGATATTTATGCTCCAGACCTGAGTGCACGGCGTAAATCGGATGAGACAAGCAAATTGCACCCAACGAGCGGTGAAAGCAGGCAGCAGCATCCATGTGGAATCTCAATTTACACCGCAGCTGGGGGCCGGGGGAGCTGCGCTGACAGAGCAGGGCTCTCAGCCACAATCTGCTTTTCCTTCCCCTTTTTCTCTCCCRGTTTCAGTGGATGTGCTCCGGTGGGATGGGCAGTGTGATGCTGCGAGCCATGAACAGCTCACCCAGCGCCTGTGGATGCGTGTCCCACACCTGAGGATGGTTCCACCCTCTGCTGCCAGCCCAGAGAGCTTTCTGTGAGCCCTGTGCTCTGATAGGGGCTGTGTCACTGCCATGGGAGTGCTCTGCTGTTCAGCAGCCCCTGTCCCTGGGAAATGCTCYGGTGCTTTGGCACAGCAGAGCAGCTCAGGGTGAGCCAAGCACAGTCACTGCCCAGTGAAAAGGGTGAGCTGCTCCCTGCTTTTCCTTTTGAACCTTTTGGCTAAAAAAAGRTTTGAGTTTGGCTGCTCTGAGCCTGTCTAATACTCTTGATCCATGGCTGCATCCCTGCCCCTTGCAGACAGTCCAGCACCCCCATCCCAGGAGATGTGTGCCCTGGGCTCTGTGTGCAGGGGCTGGGGATCCTGAGAGGATGGAGCCAGGAATGGGCTCATGGGGATGGGGACAGACCCTGTGGGATGGGGATCTGGAGAGGATGGAGCCAGGGATGGGCTCATGGGGATGGGAACAGACCCTGTGGGATGGGGGATTCTGAGGGGATGGAGCCAGGGATGGGTTCATGGGGATGGGGACAGACCCTATGGGATGGGGGATCCTGAGAGGATGGAGCCAGGAATGGGCTCATGGGGATGGGAACAGACCCTGTGGGATGGGGGATCCTGAGAGGATGGAGCCAGGGATGGGCTCATGGAGATGGGGACAGACCCTGTGGGATGGTCTGTCTGCACACCAGGGCTGCCATTGGAGAAACCTGGTCCAGGGGGATGTGTCCCATGGCAGGGGGTTGGAATGGGATGATCTKTAAGGTYCCTTCCAGCCTGAACCATTGTGTGATTCTCTGATTTGTCTCCTCTTACTCTCAGCACAGCTCTCCTCAGCCCAGCCAGCTGCCTAACCTCCCCTTGGAGCTGGGAAAGAGAAACAAGCAATTCCAGAGCACAATCCATCTGGCTTGTTGTAGGCTCCTGCCTTCGAAAGAGATGAATTGGGCCCTGCAAGTGACAGGTTCTGTGCTTTGATCACCAGGGGAGGCTCTCCAGCCTGCAGGGACATGGACCTGGCAGCTCCACATACCTGTGCAGAGCCAGAAAAATCCCACAGTGTGTTTCCTGCAGCCCAGGAACCCTCCACTCTGGTGCCAGCAGCACCCAGGGGTGTCCCCTCCCCTGAGCAGCATCCCCTGTGCCCTGAGAAGTGTGAGGTCCCAGCTGGCAGAGCCTCATTTCTCTTGATCACGGTGCTTTGCTGTGACAGATATTCCGATCTGTCCCTGTATAAATCTCTTCTGAAAAGCTGTCAGGCCACGTAAGAAAGAAAGATGGAGCTCCTTCGTGCAAAGTGCTGACAGGGAGTTGCCTGTGCAACAACAGGGTGTATGAGCCAGCCACTTCTCTTCCCCCACCTCTCATCCTCTTCCTCAGCTCCTCCTGCCCCCAGCTGAAGCACGAGCAGATTTTGTGTTTTGATCTTGGGGCTTTTTTTTTTATAAGTCTATCACAAAAATGCATTTTTTTTCTTCTTATCATATTTCAGTCAGTGCTTGGTTCAATTCTGTTCCTGGCAGGTGTTTGTTTGYTTTCTCCAGTCCCTGACTGCAAAGATGTTGTTGCTCATGGACACATTTTCCAGGGGAGGTTTCATTCAGTGGCAGCAGATGTCTTCTCCTGGAAAGTACTTGTGCATCGAAGGGCGGCTGTCCTGGGGTGAGGAGGCATTTTAGACCAGTTTTGGACACCTTGCTCTTCGTGAGGGTCTCCAGCAAGCTCCACTCCCAGATTTTGCTGCAGATCTTTCCAGGAATCCCACCACCACTGTCCCACCCTCCTGAACGCTGACCCAGCTCACTGACCCCTGCACCAGAGCTGTCTGGCACCTGACAGCACACCCTGAAAGAAAGGAGCAAGAGAAGCCAAGAAGAGAGGAAATATTTTCAAAATCTTCATCCTGAGAGGGTGGGCAGGCCCTGGCACAGGGTGCCCAGAGAAGCTGTGGCTGCCCCTGGATCCCTGGCAGTGCCCAAGGCCAGGCTGGACATTGGGGCTGGGAGCAGCCTGGGACAGTGGGAGGTGTCCCTGCACATGGCAGGGGTGGGATGGGATGGGATTTAAGGTCCTTCCCATCCCAAACCATTCCATGATTTGACGGAATCAGTGAACACCAACCACACACACAGAGCATGGAGACACACAAGAATCTATAGAATCACAGAACCACAGAATCCTGTGCTCACTGTGCCCACACCTACATGCAGAGAGACACCACATGAGCCACCAGACCATAATTATTCACTGCCAAGAGGTTCTGTAAAGACCCACAGCACCCACAGAGCCCTGATCACATCCCTGCCCTCCCCAGCCACACAAATCCCTTCCCCTGGAGCTCTGTGCTGTGCAGGCTCTGGGAGGGAACTTACCTGCTCAGTCTCCCAGATCTATCACATTCCAGGGCTTTATCCAGGCCACTTCAGCGAGGTTTCAAAGGTTCCTGTGCATGTTTCAATCAGTTCAGGCATGTCAGACAAGTAAGTGCTGTGGAGGTACCTGCAAATTACACCATCTGGCTGCCTCTGCGAGCCAGACAAGAGGCAGACTGCAGGCAGAGGAGGAATCCAGACCTTAAAGGAGCAAGGGGAACATAAACCCAGCCATTTGCAGAGGAGRAACRTTTAAAAATCACTCCAAATAATCTYGCTGCAAAGATTTATCCATTTTRTTAMGCAAATCTGATAAGAGTGAAAGAATTTTCTTTGGACTGGAAGATTGTTGGCAGGGAATGTCATGTGTGGCAGAATCTGCAGATTCCCAGTTCTGGGCCTCTGGGAGTAGGAAATGATTTGTTATGGGATGGCGGTGAACTCAGTATCACTGATATAAATATACAAATATATCCACAGGCTGATAACAGGCARCTGAGCCTTTTTCCCCCAGACCCATTTAAAAAGAGTACAGTTTAATTTTTGTGCATGAATCTGCGTGAAACAATGATATTTCCAGCTAAAGTATGAGCTGGACAGGCTTTCTGTCTGGGGTACAGCAGTTCCACCTCTCAGTGAAAACAAAACCCTCACACCAACTTTTCAAGGTGGCTTTGAGTCAGAACTGGAGGATTGTTATGGGGGGAAGGGGGTGTTTTCAGGGGAAATAAATTATTTTCAGACACTGCAGACCTTTACTTTCAGGAACTTAAAAAAGAGCGGGGAAAAACAGTTTTCTGGTAGAAAAATAAAGAAAACCAGTTAAGCAGGCTCAAACTGGGCACTCAGACTGCGGTGGGTGGATAACCTTGTGACTGGAAGAAGGGAGCAGGGTTAGGATTGGGGGACAGCAAGAGGTGGTGTCACCACTTGTACCCAACCAGGAGACAAATCAAAGTTGCTCCTGTGTTTTGGTGTTGATCCAGCCATGAAAGCTCCTAGTGGGATAAACAGGGAAGAGGAATGACCGTGTTTGATGCAAAGGAAGCACGTTCCTGTTGCTCAGCCTCCATTCAGTGGCTCTCACCATTGGAGCTGCTGGCACCAGCCTGGCGCTCTCACCCCACTGCCACCCGAAAAGGACAGGAAAGGGAGCAGAGCCTGGGTGTCCATCCCTCTCTTTGTCCAGTTCTGGGCAGCAGAGCCGGGGTGTCCATCCCTCTCTTTGTCCAGTTCTGGGCCCCTCAGTTTAAGGACACTTTAGTGTGTCCAGAGGAGGGCAACAAGGGGGAAGGCATCGAACACAAGAACGTTTGAAGGAGCTGGGGTTATTCAGCCTGKAGAAAAGAAGACTCAGGGGTGACTTTATCACTCTCTACAACTCCCTGAATGGTGGGTGTGGGCAGGTGGGGTTGGGCTCCCCTCCCAGGTCACCACTGACGGAACGAGAGGACAGAGCCTTGAGCTGCACCAAGGGAAGTTTAGGTGAGATATCAGAAAAAAAATTCTTCACTGTGAGAGCAATCACACACTGGGATTCTCTGCCCAGGGAGGTGATGGAGTCACCATCTCTGGATTTGTTTACAAACAGACCAGACATGTCACTCAGTTTGATTTGGTTGATGAGGATCTGTTGGGTTATGGGCTGGACTTGATGATCCTGAAGGTCCCTCCCAGCCTGGTTCATTCTCTGTGATTCCCAAATCCCATCCTGAGCWCATCCCGATCCGAGGGAGCAGCGCTGTGCTGGGAGGTGCTGGAACCCCGTGGCTGAKCCATAAATCTCCCTCAGTCCCAGGGGAGGGAGGATTGACCCTCCCAGGCTGGGAACGCTGCCTGCAGCCCCCGCACCCCAAACACACCCATTCCCACCAGGCACAGCCCGGCAGCGCTGCCACAACCCCRGCTGAGGAGAAGGTGCAGTCCCAGCAACAGCTAAATTGCTTTCATGACTTCCCAGCAGCGTTTGGAAGACAAATTGGGGGCTTGTGTTTTAAGTGTATCCCAAATTTGCATTTTGATTGGCTAACAGGCCACGCAGATTCCACGGCAAAGTACTGATCTGTCAAAGGCATCTGACAGTTTTCAACAATTGCTGAAATGGCTTTAAAACAGACCTGGGAGAGCTGGGGAGAGGGGAAAAAATCAAAAAACCTCTGCCTGATGAGTGAGTTCTTTCATCTGCTAAAAGCTCTCCAAGCCCACAAGCCTGAGGCTGACTTTAAATAGAGTCAACGGAGAAATATCTTCTAGACAGGGGGATGATGAAGCTCTCCAATAGTTGCTYTCCCTTTCATTCCCTCTGTCCCTCTCTTTCTTACACAGATTTACCTTTGCTCTTTTCCTCCCTCCAGAAAATTCCTATCCAGGCTGGTGCTGGTGCCCTCGCTGCTCGTGGAAGTCAGAGATGAGTCTTGCCTTCAACATCTCATGGGGTTGAAATTCAGGATGATTCCACAGCCAGAGTCATGGGACCTTGTCCAGTTGTGAGTGACATGGATGGTTTTTATATAATTTATATAATAATAAAGGGATTTGTCCACTTGTGTTATCTTTAAATGAGCCACGAGTGATTTTGTCACTGGGTTACCAATCAGACAATCTGTTTCTGGATTCGACCAAGAAACAAAATATTTCCTAGGAACATGTCCTAGGGAGGAGTTAACTGCCCTGCAACAKCACTTGGCAGTGAGAGCTGGAGTCAGTTGCATTTACAAGAATGATGGATACTGAAARCTGGAGTTTCAAGCTACCGAGACTCCAAACTGTTTCTGACTGCAGAGATTTAAAGCTCTCACCCACTCCCTTTCCACGTGAAAGAAGCTCAGCTCATCTTTGGGTGCCTTCCAATGCATCATCCCGTGACCTCTGCAGAGCCCTTGGGCCATCCCCGTGCAGAGTGACATAATAATGATGGATAAGCATCATTTACCATTTGGGGGGAGAGGCAGAGCGAAAAACAAAGTTTCCCAGGCCTGTCCCAAACGGTGGAGCCAGGCTCTGCACCAACCTGCCCCCCTTTCCCAGAGCAGGGAGCAGCCTCTCCACCCTACAGCGCATTCCTGTCCCTGCCCCACAGCTCAGCCCCATACCCCAGCTCTCGTATCCTTTTGACCTCCCCAGAATTGCTCAATCTGCCCATGAGCCTGTTCCTCCTTCTGCTCCAGCTCAGACTTTGCAGCATCAGCCTAAGGCGAAACTCAGCTGTGGAGAAACRGCTTTGCCTTGAGGCTGCAAACCTTTGGAGACAGAAATGCAGGCTCTGCAGCCTCCAGAAGGCACCTTMACCTGCTTGGTGTGCTTCTGCTTTGCTTTTGGTGTGCCCACCAAAGCTCTCCACAGCTCCCCTCCTCAGCAGGGTGGAGAAGGGGGGAAAATAAGGTGGAAAAACTCATGTCAGGGTTAAGGCAGTTTAATAAAGCTAAAGCAAATGCCACAAGCAGCAGCARAGAAAAAGAAAAGATTTATTCTCTGTTTTCCATCAGCAGGAAGTTGGAGTTCAGTACATGGAGAGGAGGCTCTCCAAGACAAATGTCATAGCAAATGCTCCCCTGCTCCTCCTTWCTCTGAGCTTTTATTGCTGAGCAGACATCATGCAGTATGGAATATCTGTTTGGTCAGTTTGGGTCAGCTGTCCTGGCTGGGTCCYCTCCCAAAATCCTGCCCATCYCCAGCCTGCTGCTGARRGGGGAATGTTGGAGACACCACCTCAGTGCTCAGCAGAACCAGTGTGTCACCAGCACACAGCCCAGGGGGGAAAATGAACTCCATCCCAGCCAGACCCCACAAACTCTTACTGGTTTCAGGTGGGATATATTCCCTCAGCGTGGTTCCCAGCACAAACCCTGCTGGGTGCTGTGATGTGTCATGAAGTCATCATCATTTCATGCTGGGTAAAGTCATCATAACTTGGTGGCACGAGGAGAGAAGGSTGGCACTGAGCTGGTGTGGGCTGGGACAGACCAGTGGCACCCCTGGCTTGGCCCTAATGGGGTAATGGGCTGTAGGACATGTGTGGGTGTGAATCACAGCCTGTCAGGGGTTGGTACCATCCTCTGATCCCCAATTGCTGCAGGGCTTGGTGCCTCTGTGACCCTTTGGGGTGGACAATGTTCCCTTTGTGCTTGTTCCAGGGAGATACCCCAGGACAAGGAGAGGAATGAGCCTGCTGGGGAAATGCTGAGGAGGAAGAGAGCAGCTAAGGGAGCTCACCCTGGAGCAGATATCCCAGCAGATTCCAGCCCAGCTCTGCTCAAGGATATGTGGCTTTCCCAGCTCGTGGGAGCCTGGCACCAGCAAGGACTGATGGRTCTCTCACCTCTTTGCACACCCTGGATAAGTCCTGGGCCAGCTCTGGCCTCTCTGCATCTCTGGGCAGCTCTGCCCCTCTTCTATTCAACAAACAATCCTGCCTTCCCTCAGTCCCTCCTTCCCCTGGTGCTCTTTACTATCAAACCCARTCATAATTAGTSACTTGCTCATCTGTTTAATCCCTARCTAAGGCCRTKGCAGTTGTATCCTTGGGAGAGGAAGGGATTTTTGTCACTGCTTTCCCCCTTTCCCCAGGCCTCCCTCCAGAAGGATTTCCCTTTGACCCCAGCTAATGAAATGATCCAGATCAGTGGCTGGGGAAAGCAGCCTCAGGACAAAGTTCAAACCTTTTTCCTCTCAGCAGGCTCTCAGTGATGGCTCCTATTCAGCATTTAGCAGGTATTTGTTTTTAATTTCCTGYCTCTATCAGAGATGGGTGTTCTTGGGGATCATGGAGGTTTTTCACTTGGGATCAGACTGGACATCTTAGAGGGCTGAACACAGAGGTGAGGAGGAGGTTGGCAGGAGAGGACAATGGGACTCCCATCCCAACTCAGCAATTAGAACTGTATTGTTCTTGTCTTCTTCTTTCCCATTCTCCCCTCGTGCCTCGTAGTGGTCACTGGTGGCAATTTGTGTCGTGACATCCTGGGCTYCCAGGTTCCACAAACCCATCCATTACCGCCCCCAGAAACAAATCCCATCAATTCACCAGCTGATAAACTGCATTTCAGATATGTTACGTGAGCACTGATTGCAAATCTGAAGACATTTCCATTTTGCCTGAGGCCAAGTTTTTTAATTTAAGAAAAAAAAAAAAAAGTCCCTGTCAGGGTCTGTGCAATGGCTCCTTAGATATTCCAACCTGMACAGTTTATTTAAAAATTCAATAAGGCAATTTTCATGGCAGCAAGGAAATAGAAACAGTGCTGGTGTCTGCACAACCAGTGAAGAGGAAGAGGCAGCCAGGATTTCATCTCCCAGATCCACTCAAGCCAGACTTTGCTGCTGCCTCCTWCCAACAGCCAAAAACTGAGGTTCCCTTCCTGCCTGACAATTAAATTCTCTTCAACAGCAGAAAAAGGATTAGGGAGCAGAAATGGCATTTTTAGAACAATCTGCTGCCCAGGAATCCCATCAGCTCACACAGAATAAAGGTGATCAGACCTCTTTCTGCWCTGTCTGAGGCTGGAGAGAACCCTTGGAGGAAAGGAGGGGTTAACTTTGCACAGCCACAGCCCTGCAACAGGACAGAAGGTAGGTAGGATGTCAAAATCGGTTGTTCTCTGCTTTCTGTGAGCCATAAGGGCTCTTTGGGAAGCAGAGACAAAACTGAATTGCTGTTTATAGCCCAGAGGTGAAGAAACATCCCTGGCTGCTCTAGACCACATAGCAAAGGCATTTTCTGCTGCCTTATGGCCATTGCAGCCTTCCAATCTGTCCTCAGCCGGGCACAGACACAGCCAAGTCCAGACTCTGGAGCTTTGCAAGGTTCCCATCTCCTCCAGAAGARAAGCAGCCAGAAATTATYRRTTCTTAGACAGAGGAGAACAGAGAYYCARTCACCCACCCACKYTCTGGAAGCCTCRGCCCCAAACTCACCCCACCCCAGCAGCAGAGGCACCTCTGTGACCTCCCCACCTTCAGCATCCYCGGCAGAGGAGCCCAAGGATTTTGTGATCCTGCTGCGAACGGGATCGTTAAGGCAAACACAGGAACCTTCCCACACAGGAACCTTCCCGGTCAGAAGGATGAGGTGGGGTTTTAATTAAAGGTAATTAAATCTGCTGGAAGGGCTATTTGCAGAGGCATTTAAAGTCTCCAGGAGGGTTTAAAGGCGGTAATGGTGAGAGAGTACAGGGATCCTGCTGCTTTTGTGCACCACKGGACTGGGATTGCCAGCTCTGCTGGTGTTTGGCTTGGGGAAGGTGAGGCYGTGTTGAAGAATCAGGCGATGCTTTGCCAGTGGCAAAGTCAGGGATGTCCATTCYGGAGAGGACACGGCTCCCTCAGGTCAGGGGAGGGAGTTTTCAGAGCGTCAGCACCTTTTTCCTCTTGAAAGAGGACAAAAACTTTTAACTTCAGCAATGYGAGGGCAGTAATTTGTGGGGAGTGGCTGGTATCTTTGTCAGGTCAGTTGGCATTTTGTGTTTGAAATTGAGTGATTTGGGCTGGGTTTTTTCCCCCCCTTAAGCTGTTCTAGTGCAGTGATTTACAATTTCTATATGAAAAGTCATTACAACTTGAAATTGGGAACTGGGCACTTTGACAGTGTCACACATCTGACAATTCAAAACTCATGAATTGTGGAAGATGGGTCAGAGTTGACCCTGACCTGCAAGAAGCTGGGATTTTGGAAAACCAATGTTTTCCCGTACAAGCTTCCATGGGAATTTTCTAAACAGCCCTGATTGTGTCTGCTGCATTTTTTTTTTCACTCTTTCTGACTAAAAGTCACACCTCTCACCTTTTMCAGGAGGCCTGTCCTGCTCTTCCTYTGTAAYAYTTTGGGGAGCACTGGGGGTSCCCAGTAAGGCCATCCCATTGTTTCCTCCTCCTCAGCAAGACAGAGCAGATCAATGTGACTTCCACTTCACCCCTTCCCGTTTGGTGCTGCCTCTCATTTTGCTCTCCTTTTAATATCATCTTTATTGCCGGGCTGCTCTAATGCTGCTGTTTATTTATGGCTATTACTGAGATGATGCTTTAATTGTCGGATCAGCGCCTCCAGTCCATCAGGCAAAGGAGCAGCTCTTTATAAACATCATTTTCTTTTTCTTCAGCTCCGCCACATGCATGCGCCACACACACAATTAGGAACAACAATGGTGCTATTCCAAATGAACCCTTGTGCAGCTCTGTGTGATTTTACCCCGTCTCAGAGAGGACAGCCTTTGAGTCTGTTTACTGTTCTTTCTGCGCTGAGCATTTTGCTTTGTAGATCTGGAAAGAGGAAATTCAATTAGAGTACTATTCAGGATGGTTTTTATATATATTTTCTACCAATTAGCATTTCATTAAGGCAGTTAAATTGCATTTGCCAGAGACAGACACAACCCATTGCAGAGCATTATTTTAAGATCCCATTTCTTTTTTTTTTTTTTTTTCATCTTGCAGGCTGAAAATGAAATCAGGGAGTGATTGATTAATTATTAATTCATTACTGGTGATTGGGTTGAAGCTGGTCAGAAGGGGAAAGTGCTAAGACAAAATCTTGATTTATGGCTTCAGACAACTTTGCAGGAGTTACCTGTGGTGGGCAGGTGTCCTAAGGCTGAATGGAGCTGCTGGGATGCTTTGGATGCTTTGTACCAGCTGTTTTTGAGGATTTTAGAGATKATCCAAGGGGYTGCAGTCAGCTGATCTTTMAGGYCCCTTCCAACCCAGACCACTCTKTGATTCTCTGATTTCCTMTCCTGACCTCCSTGCAGGATGGAGGTGGATGATAGGGAATGGTGATATCTCATCAATACCACCCCAAAAATCTTTTGGGCAAGAACCATCCTGCTCCTGGGTTAATCCCCCTCCTCCTGTGCTGCAGCTGCTCAGGGGATGAGCAATTGCTGCTTCTCCTGGAGGGCTGATGGCACAGGACATAGCCCACAAGTGGCACTGGCTGTCCCCAGCCGTGCAGGCTCTAAACAAAGTTAATCTCAGCTTTCCCTCCACTCCTGCCTGTTCCAGAGSCTCCTCTCCATCCCTCCCCCTGTTCGCAGAGCTGCTTTGTCTCTTCATTGCTCTCAAGGTCACCATTGATCAGATTGTGAGCATTTTACATCTGCAGCCTTGGCCGGGCAGGGAGAGGAATTGATTGCAGTCAATTCAGCTGCAGATTGAACTGTATTGACTCGTCCCCTATTCATGCAGATGGAGCTTTGCTACCTTTTAATTACCACGGGCCAACCCTGCCCGGCATCAATGGGATGGCTGGGGGTGTGAATGGGACTGTGGGGGGATTATATGGCCTTGAGAATCTTTGGGGTGGGATGTTGGGATTTTTTTGTCAGTCAGGACAGTGCTGAGGGAATCCCAGGGACAGAAATCCATCTTTCCTCTGCCCACAGTGGCCCTTCCTGGACGAGTCTGTGGTTGAAGTGATTTATTTTCCAAGAGAGGGCACTGCTGAAGGGACAGCAGCTGCAGGTGAGAGGAGGGTGCTGCTCCTTTGACCAGACACCCTTCTCAAGTGGCACTRTGAGATATTTTACTGTCCCTGAGCACCCTGAGGAGGAGGGTCCTGCTGTAAACACCCCTTAACCGCTGGTTGAGCCCCTCTCCAGTTCAACAAAGCTTTTTGCTCACACCCTGAGTCCTCCTGAGGAGGAGAAGAGCTGTTTTTTGTGATCTTTACCCATATCTGGGGATCAGGGGGACTGGGATGTGTTCATCTGGCCCTTGTGGAAGATAAGATACCCATGACTGATTTCCATGGAGCAGCCTGGGCTCCCCAGCCTGGATTCTGCTGCCGACTCCATCCGTGGGCTCCAGCACAGCCCTGCCATCACAGAAAGCACAGTTGGCATTTCTGAAAGGTGTGGGATTGGCATCTTTAGAAGACTGAAATCCTCTGTTCATCTGCTGAATTGATGCCAGTAGTGCCAGCGCTGGGAGTGAAGGGAAAGAAGCGATTCCAGCAGGGCTGGTGAATAACAGCTTTCTTAGCAAATTGAAAAGTAAAAAAAAAAAACCAAAAAAAAAAAACCACAAAAACCCTTAACCAGAAAAAAAAAAAAAACCACAAAAACCCTTAACCAGAACAACAAAATGACTTCCATTTCGGGTCAGGGAAAGTATTGCACTTATTCTTTTACCGTTGAGACTGTTTTGAGTAAGATGACAACATTAAAGGAAATGTCAAAAGAGAGTAATTTTCAAACAACAGCTAAAATCAGCATTTTAAAGACTTGTGGGGGAAAAACATTAATTATTTTTATTTTTTCCCTCTTGCTCCCCTTGCCCAGTATTTCTACAAAGAGATCAGAAATTCTCYGCAGTGTTCTGATGTGACCAAATGATTGATTTTACCCTTTCCCTGGGATTTCCAACACACTTTCCCCATCTCCAGGATTAAAGCCTGGACAGGGCTCTTTTTGTGAGGATGCTGACCCCAGCCTGGGTTTGTGCAACTCCTGCCCAATCATGGGAAGCTGAGCTAAGACAAGCAATTAATATTTACATGAGCTATGAAAACACCATCAGCTGGTGACAAACACAGGCCACAGCTTCTGTCAGAGCCCAGACTGATGATCTGTAGAATCCTCTCTGTGAAATGTGGGTTTTTTTTGACTAGACTGGGTAGGCAGTGGTGTAGGGGTCCTGGCTTTGCAGGCTCAGGTGGAATAGGCAAAGGGGCTTCACCTTTTCAATTATCTGACAAGGATAAAAATCCTTTTTTTTTTTTTTAACCTTGCAGCAGGCAAAGGTACTGAGCTATGGTTTTAATSCCTGCTTTCCAAATGGTCTTTGTATGGAATCCATCCCTTCCAACAAATTTTTTTTTAGTTCCAAAATCCTCTGGCCTAAATATAAACGGGCTCAGCCTTCCCGCTTCCATGCTGCAGAGCTGGGGCTGTCACTGTTTGCAGACCAAGGCCATCTCTTGACTATTGCAATCCAAATTTCAAGCTAACACAGACACCAGCTTCGAATCCTAAAMCCCTTCCTCCTGCCCTTTCAGGAAGACCCTTCCTCTCCTCCTCACAGCATCCTGAAGGGGAGAAGTGAATTCCAGCAGTTTACAACTCCCAAGGAGAGAATGTGCTGGGCTGATCTGCCTGGTTCCTTAGCTGTTTAAATAAATTCTTCCCGTGTTAGTAAGATTCCCCCGAGGCCTCGGCAGAACAGGTGCTCACTTGACCCGAGTGTCACCTGCACCTCGTATATCACAGCAGCCCCGGGGGAGGGGGAAATGCAGCCAAGGCTCCCTCCCSAGAGCGCCCAGGGCAGCCCTGGCTCAGCACAAGCCCAGATGGAGCTCTGGGTGTGTGCTGGGAGCTGCAGGGATCKCTGCTCTCTGGAGAGATGGGATTGCTTACTGTGCCCCTGCCAGCCCGTGTGCTGCCTGTCCCRGTGATGGATGGCTCTTTGGGACGCTCCCAGGGACTGCACTGAGCTCCTGTTTGTCCAGTGGGGTGTTTGGGGTGAGGCATCTGTGCCAAATGTCCTTCTGATTTTTGGAGAAGACACCTGGATTCTCATGATGTCAGCATGGATAAGTAATGGATAAGTAATGGATAAGTAATGGATAAGTAATGGATAACTAATGGATAACTAATGCTGCTGGCCTTGGCCATGGACATGAGCAGCTTCCTCTGGCTTTGGGCAATCAGGGTTTTCTTGTGCAGCTCTCTCAGAAGTGGAAGTCAAAATCAAATATTTCCATGCTTGGAAATGTCCAAGGCCAGGCTGRAAGGGGCTTGGAGCACCCTGGGATGTTGGAGGGTGTCCCTGCCCATGGCAGGGGTGGAATGAGAGGAGCTTTAAGTCCCTTCCAACCCAAGCTMTTCTGATTCTAGATCCAAAATATTTTCTTCAGGGAGTGCATTCCTTCCTGCAGAAACTCCCTCTGTCTTGTCCCACAGGAGCTGTAAGGTGGAAAGTGTCACTGGAAGTTGCCTGAATGGTGGCCCAGCCAGAGAAAAATGACTCAGCCAGGGAAAGACAGGCCTGAGATGGGATTCTGGATATGTGAGGGGGAATATTTCAATGAAAACAATGGGGAGCATCCTTTGTCCATGTGGTCATGGCTGCCCACCACCAGTTACTGGAGCTGGGTTTAAATAAAAATAAATCCTGCCTCTTTCACAGATGCTCTTGGGGACAGAAATGCCATAAAAAGAAATAAGAGGAGATTGCCCCAGTATTTATCAACAGATTAATAGAAGTGAGAGAGACATAATTTTATCTGAATAATATCAAGACCCATATTGCCTCATTCCAAGATTTTTCCCCAAGTCCCCCAGCCAGGCCTTGTCATGATGGCTGAAAGCTTCGTTGACATTCCGAGCTTGTTCACCATGACCCAGACTCCAGGAGCTCCACACGTACTTGGGCTCTCATTTTTGTCCATACCTAATTACGTGTGCTAATCATTTGGCAGGTTATTAATTATTTTGCTAATTATTTAGGCTCTGCATGCGACTGGTCATTCCAAATGATGTACAACACGGGTTGATTTCACACTTCATGCCGCATTTATCCCAAAGTCAAAAGGGTTTTTATTCTCATTTTTTTCATGATCAGAGAGGCAATTGTGGAACAATTGTTCAACACCAGGACCCCATGAACTTCAGCTGGAATTTCTAAGGAGCCAGCTCTCATTGTGTTCCTTTCTAAGCTGAATGTTCYTGTTTTGCTGAATGTAATGTTGCATGAAAACTTGCATAAACTTTTTATGAGCCYCTAATTGTTTGTGAGCCATCATCTAAAATGGGAACCGGTTCAACAGCACCTTGTGTTTTAAGTGACCAATTCTGCTCGGTGATGATCAGCTCCTGATCATTCCTGAGCATCTGTTAGGAACGTGATTCTGATTCGTGCAGCTTCAGAAATTTAAAATCTATTCATGGAATATTCTGACAGCAGCAAAAGGAGTTTATCTATGGCTCGTAAATTCTTCACCAAGCTCTGARAATAACTGAGTGCTTGCAGGAAAAAGGACTGGGGATGCTCATGTGGGAACGTGAGCGAAGAGGAACGGCGGCATTTATTTGGGATGAAATAAGGAGMAGGTAAGAAATACACCAGTGCTTTCCAAAGGCTTCAGGATGGTTTTTCTGACTGGCTGTTGGCAATTTCCTTCTCTGCCTCACTTCCCATATCTTGGTTAATATGGATAYTTGATTTAAGGATGGATGTCCAGTGGGATGGGTGGGAAAAGAGGAAGGACAGAAAAGGGGAGCAGATTTGTGTCTGTGCCATGTCACAGTGCATACCGAGGCACTGGAGCAGGGAGGACAGCCAGCTCCAGAGCATGGGTTAAAAACATATGGAAAAATTAATTTCCATGATTCTCTTTTCACTCCCATTGTTAAGGCACCACAAAAACAGCCTCCTCTGCTGTGGAGCTAAAAGTCTGTGAGTTTTTTTTCCTTTGGAGCAGCCTTGTAAACTTTTCCTGAGGGCCACCTGTCAGGCAAAGCCTCCTCCCTACAGCCACTGGAGGCAGGCTGAGTATTGATATTATTTATTTCTCCCGTCGCTGTAACCAATTAAACAAAAGCTYACTCAGTCCATAAAGAGCAACAGCYWGGGGAGAAGGGGAGGGAGAGGCTTTCCAAACAGATATTTTATCTCTGCCACACACTCCTGGGCAGGGGATTGAAGGTCAATGCATGCACATCGTTGTGGGCTGATTGTGGTGCTGACAGCAGCTMGCTTGGTTTTATGAAATTATCAATTGATCTGTGATTGCAGAATCTAATCAGGGCTTGGAAAATACGGTGGGTGGAGGAGCCAGTTGGGCTGGATTGCTCTCCTACCTCTGGTTCTGTGGGAAGGGGCTCTCCAGGAATCCTGACACGGGGGTTAATGGACAACCTTTGCTATCAGCTGCCTTGTTTACAGGTCAGCCTGGCCTTTTGAGGTGTTTTTTTGCTCACTCATGACTGGAATGACATAAAATCGTGGCCATATTCATGTTGTGAAGACACTCATTGGGGTTTGGCTCTGGGTGAAAGGTTTGCACTCACAAAAGAAGTCTCTGGCAACATTTTGAAGTAAAGATCACTGGATGTTGGTATTTCCCAACCCCAAGAAAACAGTGTTTGCTGGAGGCTGAGAAGGGACTCAGAGAGGAGGACAGAACATCTGCCAGGGAAAATCTGAGAATCTGTATTGAAAAAGGGATGAAAAGTGCAAGGTTTGTCACGAGTCACCCTGACAAAATATGGAAAGAAGGACTTCATCAGTGGGGTGCCCTGACACAATTTTGAGTTATTATAAACCTGATAATATCAGGTGCTTTCAGAAAAAGATCCAGATCCATGTGCCATATTCTAATTTGGAAAGTTTGTCTTCCAGCTACTGACTTTAAGAATCAAGTTCTCAGTTTTCATAGCAGGAAAAGAAATAGATTAGAAAATGCCTTTTTTGATCACTCCAAATGATCAGAAAATAGTCAAGCTATTCCTTTCAGTTTAAACTTAATTTTATATTTTACACTAAATACCTTATACCAAATCTAGAGAAAAATGCTGTACTTTTAAAAATATTTTAACTTAGCAGAACTAAGAACATGTGTGGTGTAAATTAATGGATTTTCTCCTGGAGCTTTCCTTTCTCAAGGCTGAACAGACCTGYTGTATCACCACCCTCATTTTAGCAAGATAAAATATTTTCTAGCTATCCATACTATTTTCTCTATTCTATTTTCTAATCGAAATACAAAGAATTTTCCTTTCCTCTCCTTTGCTCCATTGCKGAAAGTGCAGTGATCAGAGAAATTATGCAGAAATTGGGATCCAGCATTAACCAGCCACAAATTAAAAGAATAATGGCAAGAATGTTATTTCTCCTCTTCTGTAAACATTCCTGCATACCTCAGCCCTCCAAATCTGGGAGATTTGACAGGACCCAGTACTCCAGGTGGGRAGATATTGATATTTTTCCCTGCTCTGAATAACCTTCAGAAGGCAGAAAGAACATCCATTAAAACCTTAGGAACATTKTCCATGTTTCTTGTAGAACCTGTGAAATTACTGCATTAAAAAATCAGGGGGAAAATTACCATTATCTGCAATAGAAGAGGAATTCAGAATTCTTGCAAAGATCAGGGCTCTGTTGTACCAGAGGATGTTCAGACACATAACTAGAGACATTTCTGGTCTGAGGAGMTTCCCGTGTGAAAGGCAAGAATTGCTTTTGGAATCCAGAATRTCCTAAAATGAAGAGTCTGTTCTTAAAAGTAACAAAGCAACAATAATGACTGAAGAGTACAGGGCTTTTAAATCTAACACAGGAATTTGGAGCAGTGGAGTGTTCTGTTCTCTCTTTTACTAAATAACTTAGATATTTTTTTCTACTGGTGCAAGGAGGTAGGGATGGGCTATTTATCT
>NW_026623563.1:208346-217880 GCF_030028575.1 Malurus melanocephalus
CTCCAGCAAAGCCACACGCATTTCCTTTCCCTGCTCCTTTTAAAATGCTTTACTGTTTAATAAAACAAAGTCAAACTGCAAGGGAACAAAATGATTTTCATAAACATTGCCGTGGGCAACGGGGGCCCTTTGGATAATAGAACTTTTATCTCTGTTTTTGAATCTTCAGGCTGCCCTAAATGCACGCAATAACAGTAAGTCATTCCCAACATGCACATTCTCCCAGAATTACTGTATTAAACAACTGTGTTAAACAGGTGGGGAGGGAAGGTATATCTTGTTTTATTATCCCTGCACACAGGAGCTGGCTGGGAGGAGCTGGCCTTGCTGCCAGGGGTAGATAAGATCTGAGCCCGTGGAGGTCAGCTCGGACACTCATCACTCACACTGCGAGGCACTGCTCTGTGCTCACATAAAGCTGGGAATAAATGGGGATTTTTGGGGAGCTGTGGTGGGGGAAGGGGCTTTTGTTTTAATGCTAGAGATTTGTACTCATAGAGTACAAATCAGACTGGGGAGTGATGGGGATGGGGTTTCACTCTTAATCAGAAATGTTAAAAGAAATCCTCYATCAACAGTCTCTGCACAACCTGTGCTGTTAAAAACTAAGGTCAGGCTTTGGCTAAAGCTGAAATGGCTTTTTATCTTCAGAGCTGAGTCACAGAACTGGAGAGCACTGGGTGAGCTGGTGAGGATGGGGTGAGACCATCATCCCCAGAGCCTCTCCTTGCCCTGCCTGGAGTTATTTCTGGAACAGTCTGTGTGCAAGGGACACAAGGGAAGGGGCTATGGCTGTAGATTGGATGTGCTCCAGGAGTAAAACATGGCCATTCCTCAGTGCCRGCCCCTGCCTGGGACAGAAATCACRCTGGAGTCCCTTATCTGCACCAAACATCCCTGGGAATCACACAGGACTGAGATCCAAACTGAGTCCCAGTGTCTGATCTCCTGCACATCCCATGGGGCCCAGACTGAAAGTTTCATTCTCTTTGTTTTTAATGTAAGTAGAATCCTGTGATTGAGAATTTATGTTAAAACAGAAACCTTTTCTGTGCAAAGTTTGATGTCAAAATACCAGTATTTTTTACAAAAATCCCCTTTTTTACAAAATCCATTCCATCAGGGAATGTAGCTCCATCTCTATCCTGTAGAAATTAGTCTGTGTGTTTATAAGCACTGCCAAGAAGGAACATCACATGGTGGAAATATTTCCTGCAACACTGAGAGCTCTTTAGTAAAATTTTGCCGGAAAACAATTCTCAAATCTTCCTCTTCCTTTAAACTGTAAAACCTTTGCTAGCAGACCCTCTAAAGAAACGCTGGCAGAGCTGAGGTGAGGAAAATTGAACAAGCAGTTATCTCCAGGGCCTCCCCCAGACTCCTTTTATACACAAAGCCCTGACAGTTAATTCTTCACTTATTTCTGGTGATATGAAGTCGGGGGGTTTGAGGCACTATGGGCTGCAAGTTTCCATTAGAAGAAGGTTGATCCAAGGGTTAGGAAGCAGGGCTGATATTTTGGAAGCAACAGTTAAATTTGCTGTCTGGACACATCTTTTCTATGTTACTTTACAGATAAGTGCCCTCAGTCTGCCGGGTTCTCATCTATAAAAACGATAAGACTATTTCCACCTTATCCTAAATGTGCTAGGAGGTAAATCTGGAAGATTGAGGCTTTCTGTCTCTCTGTGAGCACAGACATCTACCTGCAGTTCCTCCTCCCTTTCCACGGAGCCATTACTTCATTCTTACAGCAGATTCCCAGATTGCAAGAGGCAAAAGTGTTGGCTTTTCCCTGAACCTCCTTTTCTCTTTGCTGTCCAAAACAACATTCTAAAGATGACACAAAATTCTGCCACCAGACACCATTTTGTGGTGCTCTCTCTGGCTGAGGTCCATCTGACTGTGAATAAGCTCAAAAGAGGAGTTTGTCTGTCCACATTGTCTGGATCAAGTGGTGCACAGTATAACAATGTTGGTCACAGCCTCTTTGACTGTGTTCCCAAATTATGGTTATCTATAATAATAATATATTTAATATACAATTTGGTTAAAATTTGAGCATTATCTGTGTTCATTACCAATAATAATTACTTGAGTCTGAAGAACAATAATATATTTTGGCCTAAACATACCTGCTTTCCTCTCTTCTGTTATTCTAGAACAAGCTGATGTTTCTTTCTGCATGGGGAACAGAGAGCCTGAGACTGCAGAACTGGGCTGGGGAAATCTAAAATCCATTCCCTGATCCGTGGGGTAATTCTGATTAATGCTCTGACAGGTCTTGCTGGAGCTTTCCTTACCTGCTGAAGTAGTGTAGAAACCACATCTCATTAGGGAGCAGCTAAATTTATTTTTAATTGCCTCCAGAASAGAGGTGTTGGAGGTGCACAAAGCCACGTGTGCATCTCTGCACATCCTGAGAGCCTCGGGGAGGCTGTAACAGGATCAGAGGAATTGAAACCACCTCACCTTCAGCAYCAGGGTCACAACAACCCCCTGTCCTACCTGGTGTGCTTGTGCAAGGCTGGGGAGCATCTCACCCTGTCACCCAAGGGATCCTCGGGGTGCTGTGGGGATACAAAGCAGGATCAGACCCTATTTAGAGTTATGCCATTCACAATTAACTCCTTATCATTTCCTTGGTGAATGCACCAACCAGGAATTTTGTCTGTGATTAGAAACCCACTTGAGATCAATCAATCTTCCCTTTCAGTGAGTKGGATTTGAGTGCAGGAGTTTGTGAGGCTGCCCGGGCCTCGTTGGATGAAAGGCTCGGCGCTGAAATGCGATACAAAAAAAAGTTCCTTCTTCCACACATTCCTATTCACGGGAATATAGGTGCCTCCACCTACCCCAGCACACTGAAAGCAATCTCTGCCACAAGAATAAAGCTTATCAAAGCCCAAACACAGCACAATTGGCCTTCTGTGTGGATGCAAAACCTCGCCGAGCAGCAGAAAAACGAATTAAACCGGGCAGAGGAAGACAGAGACTCATTAAAAGGAGTTACAACAAATCAGTCCTAAAGAATAAACTTGTTAGAATAAACCTGTTAAAGGAATCCTCAGCAAAGCTAATTAGGTCGGTGTTAGAGTGGCACAATGGCTCCCTTCTTCCACGGGAGCCTTAATGGCTGCATAAGCCTGTTAAAGGCATACACTAAATATACAATAAGGCAGCTATTTAAGGGATCCCTCAGTCGGTTCATCCTCTAAACCTGACCTACCTAMAAACTGCCCCTGTGAGAGCTCTCCTGGGCTCCAAAGGCCTATTGAAAACCCAGGGTTTGGTGTTTGTGAAAGAGACATCCATGGATGTGCCCCTTTTCCCACACAAAAGCGTTGGTGATGGCTTGGATGAGCGACATGACTGAGGGGTTTTTGTTTTCCTTTCTCTCCGTGTTGTACTCAAGGCGCAGATTAACCAACAGAACCTATTCTCAGAGCTTTAATGACAATATTGATCGAGTATTGGTGAAGCAGCAAGGAAAGAAAGAGAATAAAAATAATTACTTTGCCCCTATAGAGTGGTTTTTGTCAACACATGTGTAGAGATGGATGATTTGGAGATAAAAGAGGTTTAACTGAGGTCTGGCACTGGGTTTTTTCCAAGTTCTGCCTCCAGTTTTGTGCAAAACAGGCTCCTTCTGCTGGAAGGAGATCATCTCTGGTGAACACCATGGTCAGTGCTGCTTCCTTTTGATTTCTCCATGCTGAGGTTTGTGAGACAAACCTTGGAACTTTCCTCAGGATGATCTACAGAGCCCAAAGAGGTGATGGCAGAAGGTGTCAGAACTCCTGTGGTGGTTTAACCCTGCTGGAGTGGACAATTGCAACCCACGGTGCTCTCAGGTGAAACATCGCCCACAAACACCTCAATATTCTGTCCCTTTATGTTGTGTGGCCAAAAAAAAAAATGGGTGGGCAAGTGCAGTTAGCTCAGTTCTGGCTTCCAGGGTGGAAGTTTTACAAACAAAAATAATCCTGACAGGGGATTAGATCCCTGTGTTACCCCTCGTGTTACATGGATGCAAACAGAAGTGAGGAGGAACAAAATGATCCCCTTGAGATGATGTGGCTGTCAGCAGAGCTAAAAATAGATCCCAGGTGTCCAGGCTGTCCTGCACATTTTATGCAATAGATCACTCCCTCCAGAGGTGATTTTCCTCAGGAAACACTGGAGTAGTTCAGTGCTGAGTGACTGGAAGGGAACTGGTCTATAACTAACAGGGACAGAAATGTTTATTCCTGGAGAAGGTGTCACCAGCAAAAGGAAATCTTGGACACAAGAATTGAGTGTGACATAAAGAAACACTTGACAGGCACAGCCCTTTTGGTTGCCTTGAGTGTCTCTGTGCAGAATTCATTGCTGGCATCCAAAAAATGGTGTCAGCTCYAAAGAATGAGCTCAGGGAATGAATCTGCTGGAGCAGCACTGGGCACTGGGGTGACAGYGCTCTAGAGGGGACATCTGGGCTGGTTCTGAGCTGCCATGGGCCAGTGGGTACCCAGAGGGGACAACAGAAGAAATGAGAGCTTCTAGAATCCCCTAGGCTGAATTTCTGCCTAATAATCCTTAGACAATGAAGTGATTGGTGTGGAAAACTGAAATCTGCTGGTACCCGGGCAGCAGGAGGTGAAAAAGGATGCAGGCAAAATTCCTTGTTGGGAATATCCCCATTTCCATGGGAAGGCAGCAGCTCAGGGAGAGGTGTGCACACACGGGGTAAGGAGCAGTCTTTGCTTTGGGAAGCATCCAAATAAAATAAACAAAGCGGAGTTTTTATACTCGCTCTTTAACACGCTGCTTGGGAAGCTGTGCCATAAAAGCTGCATCTAAACAGCTGCATTTCACACAAAAATCTCAGCCCCAGACACCTGGATAGGGYACACACACCACGGCTCCTTCTTGGATCACCTGACCATGTTTCTGTGAATAGATATTCCTGGATATTTTGATTTCTCCTTTCTGGCTCTGACCACTAACCAGAATAGCCCGAGAGGCCGCGTTTACGCAGAGAGTTTTTGTGAAGCACTTTCAACAGCAGTTCCCGAAAATCGATGGCATCACGTTCGTCTCACCSAGATAAAAAGTCTCCGTTGTAGGTGAGAAATAACATTGCTCAAGGCGTGTGGTTACTGTGAGGTAACAGCAGCTCCACTTTCTCAGGGTGCTGGAATGCACCAGCCATCACCCTGGTGACTCACTGCATACCTGAGGCAAAGTGCAGTTATCTCGCAGTAACAGCACGCTCAGCAACGTGGCATTCCTCACTGGTTCCGATTTTCTCCCAAATAAATAATAAATAACACCCAGCGGTGAAARAAAAGAGAAAATTTGCTTTTTATTCCTCCTCTTGTATTTGATACTTGCCGGGTATGTTGGTTTGTCCAAAGATAAYGGTGATGGTCCATTCTCACCAGGATTTCTGTGGTTGAAAAAGTGCTTTTAGGTTGCACGAATCTGTTGGAACACGCTGGACTCCTTATTTTGGAGATTTGGATCCTCAGGCTCCAGAAAACAGAATTTTTACCCCTGTGCTGTGTGGCAGAGAGCCAGGTGTCTTGGCCATTATTTATAATCCRGGGAGAAAAAGGCAAAGCCACCCCTTGCAGAGGCTGCAGACAACGGCCCAGACAATTGCAATGGATCAGCATCAACTGAGCATTCACCCAGTGGGAATGGTTTCATTTTCTGCTGGGGATGGTGCAGTTTTTCTGTGCTAACACCCAGTGCAGGACCTCAGCACAGCCCTGCCCGATGGACTTTGGCTTCTCTGACTCTCAAACTTTCATCAGAATTAGCTTCGATTCTGGGTGACAGTGTCTCTCCAGCGACTCTTTAAATCAAGCTAAGGCCTCTGTTTCTCATACCTGTTTCATAAAATCAGGGGATATCCACACCTCTTCCATTGCCATCTCCTTTGCAATGAATGTTGTGGGGGTTCTGTGAGATATGAAAGAGTTGCAAGAACATGGATGTGTTAGAGTGAGGAATAAGGCAAAGAAAAAAAGCTCCACTGAACATTCTAACCCCTGCATTTGGCTGCACACGGGTTTCATCTGCCAACATTTTCTTTTTTGAGTGGTCTGAAGTGCTGAGTGATTGCAGACAGAGGCAGAGTGAGGCTTGAAGCTGCCTGTGCAGCTCATGATGGGCTGGGAGTTACAAGTAGTTCCCTTTTGAAAGCCTCAGCCCAAGTTCAGAAGGAAACTGAACCGCAGGTGATGAATACTGATGACTTGTGCTTGGTCCCACACAATAGCAACAATGGTGAATATGAAAGACTGCTAATAAAGGGGATGGATTTGTGCCTAAATGGGAAAATCAGCAGATATGGGTTCATTTGCTTGCTCTTCCATGCACCACAGCAAGCTCTAAAGGAAAGCATTCAAATCCTCTGGCTTCATCCCTCTAAAACTTAGGAATTCAGTCTAAGCTCTGATTTGGTTCCCTTCAGAGTCAACATAGAGAGAGACGATTTCAGAAATAGATTCAAGCCATGTCAGAGACAGTGTCTAAGATAACAGGAAGATTACACCTGTAGAGTTAAAATTACCACTTTCTGTTAACTGGAGAGAATGTTTAGATGAATACCTGAAGCCAAAATGTCTGGCCTGTTCTAATTCCCCATGAATCCAACRGATCAAATCATTAATTTGCATCAGCTAGACTTGGCCAGGAGCTGTCATATCAATGACAGTCAGGAAAAAAAATCTTCTGAGCTGGGAAACAACCACTTCCCACTATTCTTTCTGCCCACTACATTTTCCTAGATGTGACCTCAGTGTGGTGGCTGCCTTATTTTAAACTTCAATGAAAGACAAATCACTATTATTTCTTTCTCACAAGACATCTGTTAAGAAGCAGACAGGCAGGAGAAAAATGCTAAAAAAAGCTAATCAGCAAGCTGGAGCTCAGGAAATTGAAAAATCTCATTGTGCAGCCCCAGAAGCTCAGGGTGCTCAAAACAWGTGTCCTGAAATGTGGGTGCCTGGGACAGCTGGAGTTCAGTTTGAAGTTATGGCATTTCTGCCTTTGTTAGTTTGAGGCTGTGCAGGGATTTATCTCAAAAGATAAATGTGGGATACGTTAATTTAGGAATTATATAAAGATAAGGAAGAACCTGTTTGAAAATGAGTGCGTTCAGAGTTTTTAAGGCATCTAAGAGCTTCACTGAAGATGATGACTGAGTTTAATGCAGGGGAACCAGATACCAAAATCTACTTTTAGGAAAAAATTAAAAAACAAAAAAAAAACCCCAAACACTTCCCAACTTCTTCTTCCCACTCTGTTGGAACCTGCCAGCATTTTATCTTGGCCAGGGGTTCCAGGCTTCCCCCAACCCCTGCTCAAAACTCAACTTTTACATTTAATTCTGCATTTGGGGTTGATGCACACAGGCTCTGCCTGCTCCTTTGCTCTTGCYCTGAGCCTTGAGCCCACCCTCAGCCTTTGTCCCACCATCCACCAAAACACCCTGTACTTGTCTGGCCACAGAGGCCCTGGTGTCACCYACCCTGCTCAGAGAACACTGAGACACTCACCCAGGTGCTCAGGACRCCAACAGCAGATGAATCTGGGCGGTGTTTGGGACATCTCTGCAACCAGCACAAAGCACAGTCTGAGTAAGATCACTGCTCACTGTGATATTGTTTGCAGAGAGAAAGAGGAAATATATTTCACGAGAGACTGGGACAGCACCAGAATATCAATACAATGCTCACAAAGCAAGTTTAATCCATTTTTAGCCTGTAATAAACAACGAAGTCTGCGAAACCTTGACAAGAATACATTGTGCATCCTCAAGGAGGACAACACAACAGGATGTGTGGGGAACGAAAGTTTGCCAGCAGCATGAGAAGAACTCAGAGTGGAGTCTGAATATCTTCACCAGCTCRTGGGACTCTGGAGTGAGTTTTGCTGTAGAATCACAAATAGAGATGAAGAATTCACCGTGTAGAGCTCGCACAAACAGCTCCTTTTGCAAGAGATAATAATGGTGCTTTGTGCYGGCCTTTTTTGGGTGAATTTCCCTTATGGCAGCTCATGGGATCCTCTTGTGGGTCTGTGACCAAAGCAYTGCTGTTACCACACTGATGATTTCCATATTGAACATTGTGCTCAGCAATGAAAAGGAAAATAAGAGGATTTTAGTTAGATTAGACACCTTTGGTTTGAGATCCATCTGGGTACTGGTCTACCTGTGRGACATGGGGAGTGATTGCTTTGTCTTCCTTCTTTTGTTTTCTTTTAATCATCTTCTACTGATTCAGTTATGATCAATTTTCCTCTTGATCACCCAAATTTCTTGCTTTTCTTTGTCCTTTYCTCTTCCCCCAGGCCCCTGGAGTGAGGGCTGGAGGGCAGAGAGGGGATGGCTGTGCCGTGTTGAGTTGAACTCTGAACCCACACCCAGAGCACACCTTGGGCACACCATGGAAATCTCTTTGTCCATCATTGTGGCAGCTGTTAAATGACCAAACACAGACACTTCTCTGCTTTCCAGATCTCTCAGTTTCATGTGGTTTCCTCCCAGACTTCTGTTAGGGGCTCCACATTACTRTTTCCCCATCCTTGTCACCACAGTAATTTTTTGTTTGTCCAGTGCTTGCAAAGGAGACTCTCTCTCTTCACCCTATGTGTTGTGAATTTCTGTTCTCCTTCATATCCTCCCTTGATAGACTGGTTTCTATTTTCTTCCTGGGAACAATGTTATAGTTTAAAGAAATACAAATATTGCTTTTAAGACATCTGTAGAAAGAAGGGTGAAAAAAGTGAGGGTTGAACGTGCTAAAACTGTTAAAAGCTAAAAAAAAAAACCAAAAAAAAACAAACCAAACAAAAAACAAACCCAAACTGGAAGAAGAAATAGAAATCCTTGTTCAATGGAGCTTTGCTGATTTGGGGTGAAGATCCAGGCTTTGTTCACTGTAGGGAGAAGGTGAGTTCAAATATCCAAGACTAAACAAGAAGAGACCACTGAAAAGCGAGAGCTACTGAAGTGAAATAATTTTGTTTTTAAAAATGGCATCCAGAAACCTTATCTTTGACACATAAGAACAGACACATAGCTAAATATGCTGTAACCTGCTTAGGTTTCCAAAGCAGCAAATTAAACCAGTGGACTATGCAGTGAGTGTCCATTCAGATGAGCAAAGCTCATTGAACACAACAATACTGTAAGAGAACATGTTGAATACTCAATGCACCAAATAATCCGCTTTTGATACAGAGACAGTCACAGCTTTGGGAAGTGTCTGTGTGATTTGGGGGGGAACAGGGAAAACGTTCTGGGACAGGAAGATGATAAGCAAAACTACTCTCTTTGCTTTGTTTTATGTTTTTCTCTAATCGTATTTTTATTATATTGATAGCAAATCTTTATTTCCAGGCAGGACAGCTGTCCCAGGAGTTGATTGAGTTTGATTTTCTAGAAGGAGGTGTTACCTCATGGAGAGTATTTATCATAGAATCAGAGAATCACAGAATATCCTGAGCTGGACCCCCAGGATCACCCAGCCCAGCCCC
>NW_026623563.1:219119-223452 GCF_030028575.1 Malurus melanocephalus
CCAGCCCAGCCCAGCCCAGCCCAGCCCAGCCCAGCAGCTTTTCACAGCAGTCCCTGCCTGAACACCTCACATCACAGCGTCGTTAAACGCTGCTCGTACACCAGGCTGCCTTGGCTGAGCTGCTGGGATTTATCCCGATGGCTCATGCTCTTGAGGCAGCCCCATCTATCTCCGTTCCTYATCCCAAGCCTTCCCCAAGCCCAGCGGCGGGACTTTCACCCCGGGGAACAGCCGGGCCGGGAACTCAGTCGTGCCGCTCAATCAGGGTTAGCTCGGCTCGGTTCTGCTGGGCTCAGCTCAGCCCGACTCAGCTCAGCCCGGCTCAGCTCGGATCGGCTCAGTTTAGCTCAGTTCAGCCAGGCTCGGTTTTGCTCAGCCCGGCTCAGCTCAGCCAGGCTCGGTTCTGCTCAGCCAGGCTCGGTTCTGCTCAGCTCAGCCCGGCTCACTCGGCTCTGTTCTGCTTAACCTGGCTCTGCCCGGCCCGGCTCAGCTCAGCCCAGCTCAGCCCGGTTGGGTTCTACTCATCCCGGCCCGGCTCAGCTCGTCTCTCCCGGCTCATCCCGGCGCTGTCCGCGGTGCTGATCCGCGCCAGAGGCGGGGATGGGAGCGGGCGGCTCCTCCCTTGCAGCTCCCGAGGAGAGCCGGGATCCCCCCAGAGCGGCGCCAGGCCGGGAGCATCCTTCCCTTTCCTTCCCTTCTCTTCCCTTCCAGCAGCTCCCGGCTCGGCCCAACGAGCGCTGGTCGGGTCCCGGAGGAGAAAACTGAAGGCGTGTGGGAGTAGAAAAAAAAAAAAAAATGGATGGGGTCTGCGAGGAATGGAAACGGACCCCGCTGCAGCCTCTCCCCAGTCCCCTCGGCAGACAAGTTTCGATCCCCCGCAGCCCCGTCCGGCGGCCCTTGCCGGTCTCACCCTCCCTTCCCACGGCCCAGGCTCCGTCTGGCCGGAGCTTAAGTCCCTCCTTTTTGCCCCCGGCCCCTCCCCTTCTCTAATTATGTACAAAAYACTTCTTAGAATAAAATGGCCAAGCTGGGGCTCCGCCCTGCTTTCCTCTTCCCCATTCATCCTCTCCAGCCCTCTCCAAGCTCCTCCCCCCGTGGCAAGCCCAGCCTCTCGCTTCCCTCCTGGAGCCCTTTTCATTTTTATTTCTAACCCCCTCTCCATTCTCCCTGCTGCCTCTGCTCCTTCCCCCGATGGCTACGAACTGAGCAGCAGAAGAGAGGGGGGGCACAGGAAGGGGGAAAAAAAGCAAGAAAAAGGAAAAGGAAGAAGGGGAGAAAAGGAAATTTTTTTTTTTTTTTGCCTCTGCCCTTAATGCCCGCGATCTGGATCAAGGAAGGGGATTTTCTGTCTGAGCATGAAAAGGACTGCTAGAGCCCCAGGATTTTCACGCCTGCACTATCAGCCCCGCACCCAGTATGCGAGCTGGACAGAGAAGCTCTCCCACAAGTTCCTACCGAGCCGAATAAAACCCACGGGCGATCCGATCTCCGCCAGAGAGGGACATTAGCATCAGGTAAGGCGAGCGCTGCGCTGCGGCTGCGGCGCTGCCCCTGCCCGGGGCCGGCTCCCCGTCCTGCCGCGCGTTGTGTAACGCGGCCGCGGCCCCTCCGCCCCCCCTGCCCGCACCCCCACCCTGGGCAGCCGGGGGGGATGGATGGCAAAGTCCCGCAGCGCCGGGAGCGGCTCTGCGTGCGTGGTGCCGAGCGAGGGGCCGAGATTGGGGAGCTAGGAGGACTGGGAGCGCTGGTTTGTGCTGGGGCGAGAGGCAGCCCCCCGCAGGATGCACGGCAATTGGGGCTCAGCCCCGGCTCGGCTCGGCTGGGCTGGCGGCGAGGCGGGGGTGACGCTGGGGGTGGGAGACAGCCGGGATCCATCTGTATTCCGGAGTATCGGTACATCCCGGAGCGGGGGGGGACCGTCCCCAAGGAGATGGTGTCATCTCCACTTAATCCACTGCTCCGCTTTCGCAAGTGACAAGCAAATCGCGGAGGAAAAGGAAAGTCTGTCGCCTCRAATCCCACACTGGGCTGATTGCCTCTACTTCCAGCGGGGATGGGAGACAGCGGCAGAGSCGGGGGAGGGCAGCGATGGCGGGGAGCTGCACCCCACCGTGCTGGAGATGGCTTTTCCCCGCTCAGCATTCAGCGCTGTTTGCGAGGCTGGCGTTGAGCATAACTTTGCGTTTTTCCAGCCCTTGGGGAATGGGGGGACGGGGGACATCTCCACGCCATTGCATCACCCCMGAGGTCCAGCACAGCCTGGGTCGAAAGCCTCGGGGACGATCCGAAGAGAGGAGGGGGGTTATAGGTGCGTGTGTTTGGGGTTTGGAGAGTCCCCCCGAGCTGGTGGAGTGGGGAAGGGGAGGAGGTGTCACCTCTCGGATGCGGTCTCCTCTTGGCGGAGGGAAGCCGGCAGCAGATGAAACGCTGGCAGAATTGGTGTTTGAATGTAGCCGTGTGATTGACATCTGCACTAGGCAGGACAGAAAGGTCCTTCATGCTTTACTCTGGCTGCTCATCTGGCTGCATCGTAATAATTTGTAAATGGCAGGGAAGCTGCTTTCCCAGGAGTTGTAGACAAGTATTTGGGGGATAGCGAGAGGAGGAGGGAGCCAGTAAAGAGGAGACTGGCTTTGGTGTAAGAAACGTGAAAGGGGTTTTTTTTGAAAAAAAAAAAAATCCTTATAAAGGAAAAAAAATATCGATCAGCTCCGCTTGTGAGTAGCAGCCAGACAGCCCCGGACTCTCTCCCTCCCACACAGCACAGACAAGGCACCGCGCTCTCCCTGGAGCATGTACACACCGAGCACACCCAGCACACGCTGTGGAACTCGCAGCCCAGCCCGTGCTCACACACAGCGCCTGGGGCTCGCTCTCCCGTGGATGCCAACACCTCCGCCGGCTCTGCGGCCCCGCAGCTCCCGCCCGCTCCGCCGCGCAGCCGGGATCCGCACACGCTGGAACGTGCGGAAATAGCTGCATTGATATTCTTATTATGTAAATCAAACCTTCAGACGTTCACACGAGCACACGCGTGCTGTCTTCTGTGCAGGGCTCGCAGTAGGTGGTTCGTTCCTCCGGTGTAGTTTTCTCCCTTGTAGTTGGCTGCAGGCATTGATTTGGGGTTTGTCTGACTCCAAAGCCCTTTGCAACTCAGCAGAAAAGCCTGCTACATTGGCTGTGTCTGTGTTTGTTTTACGGCTCTTTGCACGTTCCCAGGACTCGGGAATGATTTCGCCACTGGAAAGGCAGGCGAGGAGCAGGCAGGGAAAGCAGGGAAATGGCTGGGGGAGCGGTGGCAATTCCATACCCATCATGCCTTCCCCGATCAAGAGCTGGAGTCTGGGAGTATGGGAAGAGCTGTGCTGGAGTTACGTGGCTTTTTAACGCGTGAGGAGAACCACACACACATCCAAGGCTAAAACACACAATGCAGGGCTCTGCCTCAGCCTTACCCTGGCTCGGAGCAAAACCCTCCCATCCTCTGAGTGTAGTACTCCCTTTGCAAGCCCCTTTGATCAGGAAGGACGGAGCAGGCAGCGAGGAGATGATGTCACTGGTGTTAGAGGTGTTTAACATCCCCCTCTGACCTTCCTCCTCTTCCCCTCTTTCCGTGGGACCTAGTGAGGAGACTGTGCAAGCCTCCAAGAGCAGGAAAATAATGAGGCCGACCAAAGTCTRTGTTCAAACTTTGGAGAGGAGACTCACATGGTGAATTGGCTTGTTCTAGGTATAAGGTGTCCCAAAAGGAACGCTGGGGAGTGTGTCTRTGTTCCCTCCTAAGCTCCACTGTTTACTACATTGGAAGTGCGTGTAAGGCGGATGCTAAACGCTACGTGGGAATGGGTCTGCCAGCAGACAACAATCATTGTTGTCTGCGTGACAGAAATAGTTCAAAGCCAAATCCTCCCATCTTTGTTCAGGCTGGAGCCCCACCGCCTCCTCCGGGAGCGTGGCTCAGGAGAGCGCAGCAGGAACTGATCCAGAACCAGGGATCAGCTCCCTGCCCACCTGCAGGAATGGATGTGGATTTCTAGACTTCACCCAGGGCTCGCTATTTACAGCTGATGCAGAGATGTTGGGAAAGCAGGAAAAAATTAATTGGGGGCGGGGGGAACAGCTGAAGAACAGGAATGAGGGTGAAGAGCCCCTCGAGCCCCACGAGGCACGGTGTTCGGAGGTGGGAAATCAGGGACGGACCCCGCCGGGAAGGGAACACACCCTGAGCCCCGCACAGCCCCGCTCAGCCCCGCACAACTCTGGACAGCCTCTTACAGCCCCGCACAGCCTCGCACAGCCCCACAGAGCCCCGCAAAGCTCCGCACAGCCCCGC
>NW_026623563.1:223743-230654 GCF_030028575.1 Malurus melanocephalus
CCGCACAGCCCCGCACAGCCCCGCACAGCCTCTCACCACTCTGCGCAGCCCCGCACAGCCCCGCACAGCCCCGCACAGCCCCGCACAGCTCGGGTCCTCTCCGCACAGCCCCGCACAGCCCCGCTCCTCTCCGCACAGCCCCGCACAGCCCCGCTGCGGCTGGCGGGCGGTGCCGCCGGGCCCCAGGAGGGGGCGCTGTGGCTCCACGCAGCGCCGGGCGCGGAGCAGCGCGGAGAGGAGCGGGGCTCGCCTGCATCCCTGCCCGCATCCCTGTTCCTGCCTCTACTGCATCCCTGCCCGCACCCCTGCTCTCATCCCTTCCCGCATCCCTGCCCGCATCCCTGCCCGCACCCCTGCTCTCATCCCTTCCCGCATCCCTGCCCGCATCCCTGCCCGAGTCTCTACCGCATCCCTGTTCGTGTCTCTACCGCATCCCTGCCCGAGTCTCTACCGCATCCCTCTTCGTGTCTCTACCGCATCCCTACCCGCACCCCTGCTCTCATCCCTTCCCGCATCCTTGTCCGTGTGTCCACAGCATCCCTGCCCGCACCCCTTCCCGCATCCCCGGTGCCGGCGGAGGGGCCGGGATGGCGCTCGGTGCCTGCGGGGCTCCGCTCCGCTCCTCTCTCCCAGGTGCGGCAGGGCGGGGGCCGTGTCCTCCCGCTCCGGAGCCGCGGGGCGAGCGCAGCCTGAGGGGACCCGGCCCGGTGTGCACAGGGATCGCTCACCCGGTGATGAAATGCAGCTACTTCTGGGACAGAGCCCAGCAGCTTTTCCGTGCCAGCAAATACTACAGGGGAAGTGAAAAATCACTTCATGCATTGGAAGTGCAGAGATGAACTTAGTGAGGCAGAATATAAATTACCCGGAGCGAGGGAGCTGGTGCCCAGTGGTTTGATTTACACCATCCCGCTTGCAAAAGTATCATGAGATTTTTAACAACCGTAAGGACCTTGGCCCATTTCCTTCCAGGCCACACAGAGCAGCCTTTCAGACAGGGAGAATATCCACACACACAGACACAGATTTGCCTCTAAACAGAACCACGGACCAAGCTCTGCTCCTGTGGTTCTCCCTCTTCCCTGGAAGATGGCTGCCGGAGCAGGATGCCGAGTTAGGGAATGGTGCTGAGCTCAGTCAGGGCAAAACCTCTCCTCCCGGCAATGTGTGGTACCCCAGAGGGCTCTTGGATGCCAGGGAAGGTTTTTCCCTGTTTGCTGTGCCTCTGCATGGCCACGTCCAGCCGATGTGCTGGGCCTGGAGCACGTCTGGCCAGGGCTGCAGCAGGCTCGTGGCTGCAGCAGGTGTGGGAAAGGGAAATGTTACCCAGAGAGAGACCTGGGAAGGGAAACTGGATATATCTGCTGCGTGCTTCTGTCTGGGAGAGGATGGGCAGAGCTGGAGCAGGCAAATGAGGTGACATTCCCAGGGTTTGGAGCAGGCACAGGACAGCTGTTGCTGGCTTGATGAGCTACGCTGTGCAGTGCCAGGGAAGGAAAAGTCCCAGGAGTAGTGGGAGGGAGGAATGGGAGAAAGAGCAGAAATCAGAGGAGCAGCTGATTTAGACTGAGCTGAAGGCTATTGAAGGACTCGAGTTTATTTCAGGAACACTGGATCACATCCCGAGTGGAGGTGGCATAAACTGGGTATGAAGATGTCGTTTCAAAAAGAAACCAAGAGTCAGGCCCAGGATTCCCCTGAGCCTGAGCTGGGGAGTTTAACCCAACATGTGCAGCCCCCAGCTCKGGGAGCTGCTTTCCTGCAGCCTCGAGGCAGGACCTGCAAGCAGCTTCACAGGAGAAAGATGCTTATTTATTTTTGCTATTTGTTCTCCTGAAGTCATGTGTTCCACATCCATTTTATTGTTGCCTGCACGGCACAGCTGGCAGAGCTCAGCTCTGCACAGAGCTGCTGCTGAGTCCTCTGCAGCGCCAGGTGACAGTGGCACCCAGGGTGGCACCAGCAGTGGTGGCATGTCCATGGGTGTTGACATGGCATTCCCCAGGGCTTTAACTCTCACTCACGTGATCCCTGGCTCCTGTTCCAGAAAAACAACCAGTTGCACTGCTGATGGATCACCTCTTCCAGTGGCAATAGGAGTGACACTAAGGGAGGAGTGAAGAATCTAAACCAGTTTCAGAGGGTGGCCTGCAGAGGAGGATGGAGGGAATTGCCTCTGCCAGACACACACGCTATTGTTCAGTGTACTGGGGATGGAAATGCTGGGCAGAGGTAGCACTGAGGTGCCAGGAGCAGCTTTAAGTGCAATTGTGTGTGTGTGTGTTAGAAGGGCACCATTCAGTGCAGTATTTCCATCACAGAGACGCTTCCCTCCCAGAGGGTCATGGATTACAGCAAAGTCAGCTCTGGGCTGACACAAACCAAGCTATGAGAGGTTCTCACACCTAYGAGAAGCTGCAGAAAACCAACAAAACCCCAGCAATTTGCTCCAGGGCTTTTGGTTGGAAATCAAAACAGAACATAGGAGCAGAGGGAGCTCTCACTCCCATCCCTTCTCCAAACTCCCAATTTCCAGCAGAGTAGCTCTGCATCTTGTGGTCTCTTCATGTCTGGGACCTGTCTCAGGGCTATCCTGATAAGAAACACATCCTTTCCCCCAGAGTTTAGAGCAGATACATCCTGGAGCCTTGCAGCAGTCTGCACTCTTCTATGTTTGCACGTTACAGCCGGAGTGTGTTGTACAGCGAGCTCCTGAGGAAAGCTCGCAGCCTCTGGCTGTAAATCATCGCAGCCTGTCGAAGCCAGGGCTGCTAACTGGCTCCGTGGTGAGTGAGGATCTCTTTCTTAGGCTTTGATTTAGAGTGTGATTTAGAGCCTGGCCTGCGCTCTAGACTCTGCTGTGTCCATCAYGGGTTTGGATGCAGTTTTGGCCAGRAGTCCTGAGTCGGCACAGGCGAGCCCGTTCAGCCATTCCTGTGCCCTGCCCTGGCTGTGCGTGGCTGTCAGACACATTGCTCACCTCTGCCGTGATTTATCCTCGCAGCTGGGGATGCTGACTTGCTGAGCAGGGAGACAGGGGGGGTGTTCTTTGAAACCGTGAGACTGCAGGACCGGGAAAAGAAATAAAAAAGGAGTTTGTAGAAAACCGCAAAGAGAAAATTGCAAAGAAACAGAAACAAACCGGGGAAGAATGAATAGAAAAGAGCTGCGACCGTAGGGAGGAGGCTGAAGATTCAGGGCAGAAGGAGCAGGTGTGGATCCTTGGCTGGACTTGTGGGATCAGAGGAACAGGCACCAGCGAGGCAGGGCGGGGTGCTGGAGCAGCCGGGCTGCTCTTGGCGCGTGGCCGCTCTTGAGGCAGGTACAGATGGTGAGCGGGGAAGCAGARCCCTCTGACATATGCTGGGGTACATATGTGGCTCTGGGTCCCTCCTGGCTCAGGAGAGTGATTCCAGCCATTCCCCACACCGCTCCGTGCCGGGMGAGGTTTGCAGTCAGAATCAAAGGTGTGTTTTGAGGGAGCAGCGAGAGCTTCGGAGGCACAAGCTGAGACTGAAGAATGCCTGAGAAATGCTGAGAAAGTCAAAGGAAAGAACTAACAAAGAGAGCACAGTGTTTGGGCTAAAATTGTGAACAGAGAGAAGAAAGCAGCAACAAGGATCCCTGTAACATAGCCTTGAGACCAGCAGCTATTTCTAGAATTGCTTATTGTCATGTCCTCCGAATTCGGGAGTTGCTTCTGCAAAACAACTCCAGGCTTTGCTGTTTTATGCTGGAGAATGCTGATAATGTGTTTATCTGCCATTTCCACTCTCCTAAAAGAGAACTGTGAAGTATTTGAAAATGATGGACCATGTTTTAGGCCAGTGAATAGATAAATCTGGTCAACCAGGGAAAAGAGATCAATTAGGTTTTCCCCACAACATTTACCTAAAGTAAACAAAAGAGCAGAAATTTGATTCTAAAAGTATTTAGATGAAACCCTTTCTGTGCAATTAGAGATAAATGTGCATCAATGCTTTTTTTTTGCTTCTTGGGAGGGAAGAGTTAAGGTGAAAAGACTGATTGGAGCTGGAAGGGTTGCTCAGGGAATTTGCTGGAGGATGAGGGATGAAGGAGGGATATGTTTTGCTGATGGAGCTGGATTGGGCCTTGTTAAAACTGGGAAAAAGTGAGAAGTGTTTCYAGGCACAGCAGCAGGACACTAAAGGGATCAGAAAGATGTGGATGAGCTCTGTCACTCCCGGGATAACCTTTCAGCTGTGTGGGGACGTGCCAAGTCAGTACTTGTCTGAGGACTGTCACTGCAGTGCCACAAGGAATATCCTGTGTGTGACTCTTTCTGCATTGATTCCTTTCATGCTTTGGGTTTTCATAACATTCTGCAGTCATGGAATAAGTTACGAGTCATCTGCACAAGTGKTTTTTTTTTTTTAGGGGAGGTTTTAGCCCTATTGCCACATCATTCCCTTGGGTGTCCCCCAGCTTTCTATGGGAAAGAGAAGGGGTGAGTAACCACGGCTCAGTTTTCTTCCCTCTTTGTGGCTGGGAGGTGTCAAATCACCCCTCTGGTCTCAAAGGCCCTGCTGTTTCAGGATTTTACCCCTGAGTGCTCAGATATCACTCAAAGTTTATCAAATACAGACCCATTTTCACACCTGGGCCGGAGTGCCACCAACCCAGAGCAATCACGACTGCAAAGACCCTGATCCTGCAACTGGAATCACACAGACAGATTTTTAATTACAGCCCCATGGACATAAGGAAGTTGATTTTCATGATCAAAGTCTAAACAGCAGCAAATCCATACCCACGCCGAGTGCAGAGTGAATCATGTTTATGATCCGTCGGCGTTCAGCTTCTTTGTTCCAAAATGCTGGTCAGGAAGGCAGGAGAAATATTCCCCGGGATATTATAAAGACTAACATATCATCAGAGRGAGAATCAATGGAGATTGATGGCAAATTAGATGGACACTTGAGACATTAAAAGGAAGGATGGAAAATAGAGGCGATATTATAATTGAAGCATATTAATACATTTTAAATTGCTTCACAAATATTAACAAGTTAAATAAGGGAAGCCTGGAAATAACAGTTTATCTAGTCTGKGAGGGCTGGGAGTGAGGAGGGACATTCGGGTTCCAGCACAAAGGTATGTGAAGGTTAAAATGAAAAGTGATCAGAAGCATTTTAACACTTTGATGATACAAGAACAAGGGGGCACATCAAAATTAAAGGGCACAACTTTTAAAGCAAATTAAAAGGGAATAGTCCTTTCTTCAGTGTATAGTGAAGGCACACAATTCCCTGCTGCAGGATGTCGCTGAGATGAAAGTCCGGATGGATTTGAAGTGTAAAAGGCTACATAACTTTGTAGCAATTAATAGCATTTGCAGCCCTGCAATCTGGGACAATGGTAATCAGATYTCAGGCTTCAAAAGCAAAGGCTGACCATCTTCTGGGGTCAGGAAGGACATTTTCTCTCTGCATAAAAAGAACATAATATGGTTGGCCAGGTAATGTGACTGGCTATGGTCGATCCTGCTGGAAGCTAAGTCAGCAAGAGATTAGCAAATTGCTTCTGTGGGTGCTGGATTAAGGTTTTATAAAAAGGTTTTCATCAATGCCAGACAGAATATCAATCCAGCAATCTCTTCTTCTGTGTCAACTCCCACAAAAGTAATTTCAGTGATTACAGTAGATATTGAAGTAGGACATAAAACGGGTGGTTATAGGCGGCGCAGTGACCCTGAGCTGCACAGCTCAGTTTCCTCTATCAGCACCGGTACCTGAGGGATGGTGCAGAGCTGGGATGAGCCTGGAGTGTCCCAGCACCAGGTTCTGTGTGGATACAAGCTCCCTGAACCCCAGGGCCTGCTGTCTGGACAGAGGAGGAGGAAAAGAAACAGGGAATGTGGTCACCTCTGCTCAGTACCAGAGGAAATGCAGCACACGGCTCGGAGATCAATTCAAATCCTGTCAGCAGAAACATTTCAGTTTGCAATTTTGCCTTGACAGATTTTGAAAGTAGTTCGTGGCAAGGTAGCGAACATTTTGGAAAGCAGGACCTTAAATACCGCTGTGGGATATGGGGAACATTWGGAGAATCAACCTCCAAGGTGTTTGTGAGGTGTCACCTGAGGGAATCTGCCCAAGCTGGTGCAGGGAGGCTGTGACAGAGAGGTGGGTGCGTGGAACCTTGAGATTTGACCAGAGCAGCGTGGGAGGGGTGGCAGAGTGGGCAGGGATCAGCTATGGAGGGTGACAGAGCTCACCTGGAGCTGTGTCCTCTCCCCACATTTTCTCCCCAGGGCCACAGTCCCATCCACATGGGGGTCCCAGGGTGATTCCCCCATTCATGCTGGGCACAGCCCTGCCTCCTGCCCAGGGCCATCCACCATCACCACGTTGGTGGCAGGGAGGAGGAAAGTGCCTTTCTCCATAACCTTCCTCTCCCACCAGCCATTCTTCTGCTGCTGCTGGAGAGAAAACAAAGCTGCTGTGTACAGACAGGGAGCTCAGCTCCAACAGGTGACACTCGCTGAGAGCCACCTCTGCATCAGCCAGAGCATCTCCAGGTGAGGGGAACAAAGCAGTGCTTCCTTCAGAAGGGTGGGCAGGATGGACAGCTCATGGAAAACACATCGATAGATGGATAAAGTCCTGACAGTGTGTGATGGGGAGGAGGGAGGGGGGAGCTGGCTGCTGGGAACACAGAGTTCACCGGGGAGGCAGGTGTGAACGCTCAGACAAATTGCCACATCGGGACAAAMGATCCTGGGTTGCAAACAAGAGAGGGATGTGAGAGGCAGGTGCAAATCTGCCCGAGAGCTGTTGTGGAGGTGTGATGATTACTGTGCTCCAGGCCTGGGCTGGCAAGGATGGACAAGGGAGTTTTTCTTCTGCAAAATGCACCAGGAAGATGCACTAAAAAAAAAAAAAAAAAAA